>NW_027397071.1:47873114-48095552 GCF_003265705.2 Callorhinus ursinus | reverse complement strand
CTTTCAGTAAACTCTACCTCTAATGTGGGGCTCAAACTCACAACCCCAAGATCCAGGGTCGTATGCGCTACTGACAGGCAGGCAGGTGCCCACCCTCTCTCTTAATTTTCTTAATTCTCTACATGTTAGATACATTTATCTACTAGATATGTAACCACAATCCCTGGCCTTTCCCAGGTTCAGGGGTTTTGTTGTTCTTTTCCTATGGAAATGCTTTTTTCCCCATCATCCCATATGACAAAATCAATCCATCTTGTAAAGCTCATTCTAATGGTCAATTTCTGCAGGAAGCTTTTCCTGATCTCCCTCCTCCTTCCTCTTTGGCAGATCCTTGGAACTTGTTTTGTTCTCCAGCATTCATTAGCCCTTACTATGTAGCCTTCCGGGCTCTGCCCCTACACATTCCGAATTGCTTGCCTAACAACTTAGAAAGGGAGCCAGTGCTGCCCATAGCAGCCACCAGCAATTGCGCTAGCCTTTTCTTTTTTTCTGGCACACTCTGGTACTCCGCCAGTTCTTGGACCCTGTGAGTTCTTTCTTTTCTTTTTTCTTTTTTTCTTTTTTCTTTTTTCTTTTCTTTTCTTTTCTTTTCTTTTCTTTTCTTTTTTAAAGATTATTTATTTATTTGTCAGAAAGAGAGGAGAGAGCACGCACAAGCAGGGGGAATGGCAGGCAGAGGGAGAAGCAGGCTCCCACTGAGTAAGGTGCCTGATGCGGGGCTCGATGCTAGGACTCTGGGATCATGATCTGAGTCGAAGGGAGATGCTTAACCAACTGAGCCACCCAGGCGTCCCAAGGACCCTGCGAGTTCTTTGCCCATCTCTGTCCTCTCTTTTGTGCATCTCCACACCAATTCTGGCTCCTTGGTATTTCTACTTGTTCTCTTAGTGTGTGATGATTGATTGTCCATCCTGGATTTTGAACTGAATTGTGTGCTTTTTTTTCCCCTAAAGTGGATTTTCTTGGGCAGAATCCAGTCTTGCCTGCTGACAAACCAGGGGGAGGTGGTCAATCAATTATCTTTATTTACACTTTTTTTCCTTTTTAAAATTAAAGCAAATTTCAATTGTGGGAAGACATACACATAACATAAAATTTACCATCTTAACCATTTTTAAGTATGTAGTTAAGTAGTGCTAAGTATATTCATATTGTTATGCAACCCATCTCTAGAACTCTGCGTCTTGCAATATTTCTTTATATTTTTAAACAGCCATTACTTTGCTTGCCTATTATTTACCTTGCCCATTAGACTGAAAGTTTCTTGAGGACAAGGCCGTGTTCCTGATTTTTGTATCCCTTGTCAGACTGCCTGGTATAATCAATTCATAATTACATCAGAAAGTTGAATTGACACGTTTCCCTTTGTGCTCATCTAACCTGCTTTCTGCAGGAATCCTTCTCTGCTCACAGACCTGTACCCTTCTATCAGTGAAACGGAGACCCTTTTGAAAACATTTCCACTTATATAAGCAAAGGAGGTGAGCGTCCACAGAGTCAGAAGTTGGCCTAAGGCATTGATCGGCTTTGGAGGTTTTGCTTTAACTGCTATGTGGTGCTGTTGTTTTTGTTCTGAGAGGTAGGATACAGCAGTTTTATTTATTTTAAGAAGGCAGGAAGCCAGGAACACATAATTGAAAGGAAGTTTCTGTGCTGGCATATTATTCTAACTAAGATGGTAACAAATAAATTGTGACTTCCTTTGGTTTGAAGTGGTGGATGTGAACTGAGTGGAACATTTTACACTCATGAAATTGCCAAGTGGCAAATACTTTCATGGCTCCTATTGTTAAAAAAAAAGGCCTATAAATTTGCACATTTCTAGGAACGTGTTTTGTTACATAATTGCCTCACAGAATTATCCTGTACGTGTTCCTTATGTCTCCACACTGAGGAAAGACCCAGTGTCTCCCTGCTGCCTTCATACCTTTGAAGACTCTCAGAAGGCTTATGTCTCTTAGAGTCGCCTCTCCTGGTTTTCTGCTTCTGGAATTCTTCTTTGTTGCTGGCATTTTGCTTCCTGTGGTTGTTCTCTCTCCTCTAGCCAACATGTGCCCCGAAGCATTCCGTTTGCCTTGATTTCTCAAAAATACCACGTGCACTGTCCAGAAGAAATATTTAAGTGCAAACAGAGGAGGTAGCATGAGGGTGGAGGTTACTTACATCATAATGGTGCAGAAAAATGTAAATGAGATATGAGGAACACTGTTCTTAAACTTCATTGGCCATTCCTACCCCTGGAAATATTTTGGGGACTGACTTCATTCTTTAGTATCCGTGGTCTCCAGCTAGGTCACTGATTTCGTTCCATTTCCTTTATTGCTCTGCTCTGGGACCCCAATCTCCTTCTGCTAGTCAGTTCTTGGAATATCACAGTTTGTCCAACTTTAGTCCACTGTTTATCTTGCCCAAATTTCTATCATGCTCTGGGACTATTGTTCCATAATTATAACGGCAAAAATTTTTTTGTTTTTATTAAAAAGATAATTATCTCCTTAGGAGTGACTTAGTTTTTTTTTAAACTTTAATTTTAGAACAGTTTTAGATCTAAAGAAAAATTGCAAAAATAATACAGAGAGTTTCCATGTACCTTGCACCCAGTTTTCCTTATCATGATCATCTTACATCAGTAGTTCATTTGTCACAATCTATGAACCAATACTGATACATAATTATTAACTAAAGTCTATATTTTATTTAGATTTCCTTAATAGTTTCCTAATGTCTTTTTTTTTTTTTTAATGCCAGGATGCCATTCAGGATACCACATTACATTTAATTGTCATGTCTCCTTAGACTTCATAGCTTTGACCATTTCCAAGACTTTCTTTGTTTTTGATGACCTTGACAGTTTTAAGGAATACTAGTTAAGTACTTTGTAGAATGTCCCTCAGTTGAGATTTGTCTGATGTTTTTCTCATCATTAGATTAGGGTTATGTGTTTTGGAGAAAGACCACAGAGGTAAAGTGTGATTTTTATTATCAATGTTGAGGTTGACCTTGATCACTACTTATCACTAGTAAATATACAGGTGAAGTAAGCCATGGCCTGAGAAGAACAGCATGGTAATCAGGGGCTTATACATTTCAAGAATGTGAATCTGGGTCACCCACCAGTTAAGCTACCCAGACTAGCAGAGATGCTAGCTGAGTAAAGGGGATTAGAATAGGATGTAGAATTTTTCACAGAACTAGAACAAATAATCCTAAAATTTATATGGAACCACAAAAGACCCCAAAGAACCAAAGCAATCTTGAAAAAGAAAAAAAAGAAAAAAAAAGAATGTATCACAAAGTTATACTACAAAGCTGTAGTAATCTAAATAGTGTGACATTGGCACAAAAGTTGGAACAGAATAGAGAGCCCAGAAATAAACCCATGATTATATGGTCAATTAATCTTTGACAAAGGAGATGAGAATGTGCAGTGGGAAAAAGACAGTTTCTTCACCAAATGGTGTTGGGAAAACTTGACAGCTACATACAAAAGAATGAAACTGGGCCACCTTCTAACACCATACAGAAAAATAAACTCAAAATGGATTAAGTGTGGGACTTAAAACCATAAAAATCCTAGAAGAGAGCACAGGCAGTAATTTCTCTGACATTGACCATAGCAACATTTTTCTAGCTATGTCTCCTGAAGCAAGGGAAACAAACGTAAAAATAAACTATTGGGACTACATCAAAATAAAAAGCTTCTGCACAGCAAAGGAAACAATCAACAGAATGGAAAGACAACCTACTGAATGGGGGAAGATATTTGCAAATGACATATTCGATAAAGTTTTGTATCCAAAATATATGAAGAACTTACACAACTCAACACTCAAAAAATAAATAATCTAATCAGAAAATGGGCAGAAGATATGAACAGACATTTCTCCAAAGAAGACATCCAGATGGCCAACAGGTGCATGAAAAGATGTTCATCATCACTCAGCATCAGGGAAATGCAAATCAAAAACACAATGAGATATCACCTCACGCCTGTTAGAATGGTTAAACAAAACAAAACAAAACAACCCCCCCCACACACAAGAAATAAGTGTTGGCAAGGATGTGGAGAAAAAAGAACCCTTGTGCGCTGTTGGTGAGAATGCAAACTGGTGCAGCCACTGTGCAAAACAGTATAGAGGTTCCTCAAAAAGTAAAAAATAGGATTACCATAGGACCTATTAATTCCACTACTGGGTATTTACCCAAAGAATACAAAGAACACTAATTCCAAAGGATATATGCATCCCTATGTTTATAGCAGCATTATTTACAATAGCCAAGATATGGAAGCAGCCTAAGTGTCCATCACTAGATGAATGGATAACAAAGAGGTGGTGTATATATAATATTCCACTATATATATATAGTAGAATATTACTCAGCCATAAAAAAGAATGAGATCTTGCCATTTGCAACAGCATGGAGCTAGAAAGTATCATGCTAAGCAAAATAAGTTGGTCAAAAAAGACAAACACCATATGATTTCACTCATATGTGGAATTTAAGAAACAAAACAAATGAACAAAGGAAAAAAAAAAGAGACTAACCAAAGAACAGACTCTTAACAATAGGGAACAAGCAGGTGGTTATAAGAGGGGAGGTGGGTTGGGGATGAGTGAACTAGGTGAATGTATTAAGAACACACTTATCTTTTTTTTTAAATTTTATTTATTTATTTGCCCGAGAGAGAGAGAGAGAGAGAGTGAACGAGCACAGGCAGGGGGAGCGGCAGGCAGGGGAGAAGCAGGCTCCCCACTGAGCAAGGAGCCCGATGCGGGACCCTGGGATCATGACCTGAGCCTGAGGCAGACGCTTTAACTGACTGCGCCACCCAGGCGCCCTAAGAACACACGTTTCTCGATGAGCACCAAGTAATGTATAGAATTGTTGAATCACTATATTGTACACCTGAAACTAATATCACACTATGTTAACTGCACTGGAATTAAAATATAAATAAATAAATACATATAAATAAATAAATAAATAAATAGGAAGTAGAGGAAGGTGGTAAGAATCAACTATGTTTCAGGGACCAGATGCAGTGTCCCTCCAACCTTCTTCATCTTGTAAGTTTTTCCCAGGGAAAAGACCAACTAGAATTCTGGAAGAGTTCTTCCCAGATGAACTGAATTTATTATATGAAGCAAATGGATTCAAGCAGCACGAGAGGTGGATTGTAGTGGATGCTGTGTTTTATTGTTCAGACTGTACCTTGAGAACCAGAAGCACCGACCTCTTCCATCTGAGTCCAACCCTAGGACCAGCTACTGGGGAAAGAAAACCAACTCACCTGACTGTGCCTCTACCACGGGAGCCACCCACATCCCATGACTAATCAACGGAGGTGATTCAAAGCCCTCTCCCCTTTCCTCGGTGAGGGATATCTCAGAAGGGTCAGCCCAGCCTCAGAGTTTCTTGGGAAATTGTCTTAGGCACCTGTGGCAGCTCTATTGCTTTTCTCCTTTCGCAGCTGTCCAGTCCTGCTTTGTTCACTTCCTTGGAGATGGTGTTCTGTGGAGTGCTTCCCAATAAGCCACCTGCATGCAGATCTCTGTCTGGAAATCTGTTTCCCGGGAAGCCCAGCCTTTGACACACAATGAAGAGACCTGAAGATATGTAAAAATACTTTAGCCTATCTCAACCTTCTCTCTCATGTATGAGCTTAAATCTTAAATGGGAGGAATGGTAGGTTGAAGGAAAGAAACTAAAGATGGCATAGGGAAAAGATAAGAGGATTGGAACCTTGTATAAGAGTGAAACAGAAGTCAGAGGACATAATCCATAATGGGCCGAGCAGTACTTTGAGCCTTAGAAAGAGAGAAAGTAGGATAGAGGTCATCCAGGAAATTATTGAGGGGATTGGAAGAGAGTAATAGTGAGGTGCTGTATGGACCAGCGTGTTGAAGAAAGAAATTCCTAGGTTAACTTTACACTAAAACTGAATGCACAAGTGCTAATCAGCCCGCAAAGTCTTGGTGCGTTTTTATTTCCTGTGAGTCTGCCTATTTTTGCGGTGTGAAGGATTCTAGTGGTATTAATGGGAGGATTTCAGGTCCATCCTACAAAGGTGGGTGTGGGGAGGTAGGTCAGCTGATGGGAAAGTGAGTAGATGGGACTTTCAGTTTCTGTTTTGTTTGTAGAAGTTGGGATGACTTAACACTTGCTAATATCACACTTTCTTGAGGTTCGTTGTATTCAGAGTGAATTTTGAGCGAATCACCTAATGTCTAGGATCTTTTGTTTCTACATCTATTGAAGTGGTAAGAAAAGTCTCACTTCACTTTCTTCATTATCTATGTGCAGGTGTTTTAATACTTAAAGGAAGCCATCACATGTAAAATTAATTCCTTTATAAATAAAGCCCTGAGTCAAACGATTCAGAATTGAAAGGAACATCTAGCCCACTCTCTCATGAAGTATAGATATCCTTTCTGTGGCATGCCTGACAAATGGTTATTCAGCCTCCGTTTAAATAGTTGTAGTGCTGGCAACCCAGTAAGTGCATCCTAGAGAGCCCTGTTGTCAGACGACTCTAGAGCAGTGATACGGGAGATTTAATCCTAGGACCGGTGGCATCAGCCCAAACTGGGCTCTTCTTAGAAATGAAAAATCCCAGGCCCTATGCCAGACCTGAATCAGAATCTACATTTAACAGGCTCTCCCAGTAATTCACATGCATATTACAATTTGAGAAGTATGACTCTAGAGCTTTTTATTATTATTATTATAGTATTGATCCGAAAGCTTACTTTTATAGTATCCACTCATTAGTCTCAATTTAGTTTCTTGCAATTTTATATGTCTAGAATCTTACTTATTGCACATGAAAACTGTTCAAATCTTTAAAAGCAGAATCCAGGTTGGTTGTTGGCTGGATTCTTTCTAAATTGTTCAGGGCTGGAACCTTTCCTGTCCTGAGCTTTCCCATGGTCCCTTTGTTCTGTAGGATTTTTTTTTTTTTTAAGATTTATTTATTTATTTATTTGAGAGAGAAAGAGAGAGCACGAGTGGGAGGGGCAGAGGGAGAGAGAGAAAGAATCTGAAGCTAAGCATGGAGCCAGACAGGGGGCTCAGTCTCACGACCCTGAGATCAAGACCCCGAGCCCAAACCAAGAGTTGGGCCCTTAACCTACTGTGCCACCCAGGTGTCTCTCCGTAGGATTGTTTCAACAAGAATATCAGAGTCTGCAACTGACGGATTTATCAAAGGCAAGGCAAGCTGCCTCATCTTTTTGCCTGCGGAATGGAAATGAACAAGAAAGAACATTTGAGCTGATTGTTTATACACTCCAGCCTTAGGGCATATAAACAGGATGCAACCACTTATCTCACTCTTATTGTTTCCTGCAGATTGTGGCATGTTCCTAAATTTGCTATCTTCTCAGGGATAGTTCCTCAAACTCAGTCTTCTTTTTTCTAAACTAAAAATATCCTCTTCATTCAACTGCTTCTTGCATGGTTGGATTGGAATGTAAACTTTTTGAGAGAAGGGGATGAAGTCTTACTCGAGTATTTTGTTTTTAATTTCAGGTTAGGTCAGTGCTTAGCACATAATATGCTTTTAATAAGTAATTTTTGAACACACAAATAAATTAATGAATGGGGGACGTGGTTGCAAGACCTTGGTTGTCATCTTTTGAAAATATATGAGTGTGTCACTGTCTCTGACAAAATCTGACATCATGGATTGGGCAGAATACTCCACATGTCGTATGACCGTTTTCGAGCGATGGTAGTATTAATTCCCCTAATTTAGACTTTATGCTTAGATGAGCTCAGCCTGATCATGACAAAAAGAGACTAATGACCCCCGTCATGATGGTTGGTTTGGGAGTTTAGAAAGTCAAAATAGATGCCTTCAAAGTCAATTCAGTGTATCGAAAAGGTGGAATTTGCTTTAAATGACATTTTTAGAGTTTTTTCCTTTTGGATCTGAGGGGTTTTCCAAGGTTAGGAGGCCCTCCTGGCTAGAGAGCTGCTGTCTTTCCTCCCCCACCCCCCTCCCTCATTCTTTGCTTCCTGATGTCTCTAACTGCGTCTGAAGCCACTCCCCTCGCCTGAAATCACTTTCTGTCCAAGTATCACTATGAAAAAGACTGTGGCTAGAGTAGTAAATGCAGAGTAGATAAACGTAATGATTCAAGAAAGTTGATAGTGAAATATGACATTTTCTGGTGTTGGATATAATAATAATGGGTAGAAACAGAGGAATGAGAAAAACAGACTGGCTCCTTTGCCATGGCAACAATGAGTGCATTTATTATATAAACAGAAGAGAAAGGCAATTATTCGGTCCCTGTGCTTTTCTTTCCTAACCCTCCAGTTCTCCTGTTTCTAGTTCAGATTCTCAAAAGATGGCAGCCAGTTATCTTGCAATGACGTTGATCATTTCCTTAAATGCCTGAGATGTGCGGGAATACACTTGACTTCCCAATATTTTATTATTAAAAATAAGTAGATCAAAGATTTTTTTAAAAGCTCATCAAAGGATAGATTGTGTTCTATTTCATCAAGCCTAGAAGAATGCCCTCTTTAAAAGTTTGTATCTGTATTTTGATACAATAAACTTACAAACAGGAATCAAGGTACGTTTTCTTTCCAATTCAGTATCATTAAAAAATTGTCTGATTCATTCATGTGTGTCTCAAGGATAAGCGGTCGTCAGTGAGTGTCTGACAGAGAAACACTAAATGATTCTAGTTTAAAAGGAAAATCAATGTGCACTGAGTAGCAGCCCTTCAAAGATAGTTCAAAAGGTACTTTTCTTCCCTATGTCAAAATGCACCTGACGTCCTCAGGTACCAGAGGGAAAAGAAAAACTACTAAATGCTTATGATAGTGAAACAGTGTGTTTTAGGGGATAGGAAAGATGGAAAAATAGATGGCAAACGAACTGCAATCCACACAGTGGATTTCCCAAAGAGCATTGCTGTGTTTTCACAATATTCTTCCCTTTTTGGAGGAGGTCGTGCAAAATTGCAGTGTGCAGTCTCATTTTATACATTTTCCAAATAATGTCTGGAATTTGCAACATGAGCTGTAGGATAGGTAAGTTGATGAGACGAGAGCCTAAAAATAAACCAAATTTCTGTATACAAATATCAGCGCCACCATTTATTAGCTTTGTGTGACTTTGGGTGAGATACCTAACGTCTCTGAGTTAGAGTTTCCACAGGTATACAATTAGGACAGTAAATTCTACCAGGGAGAGGAATTGTCAGAGTTAGTGCAATTAACATACATAATGCAGCTCACAGAGGACCTGGTACATGATAGGGCTTCAAAAATAGGAACTGTATTTCCATTCTCATTGTCACTTTAGTTCAGATTCTCAGAATGTCTCCCCTGGGCATTCTAGTAGCTTCCAGTTTTCATTGTTTATAGTCTTCCCGTTTACCCATTTTGCTTACTTACTAATATTTATATAACGTTTTCCACACAACCTTCTTAACTTATACTTAATATTGTGCCATATCGCACTTTCTAGAGAAAAGTTCAAACTTCTTATCATGGCATTTAAGGACATCCATGATGGGACTCCAGATAACATCTCCTTCATAAAGACCTTGTGTTCTCTTGGCCTTGTCCTCTCCGTGTCCTGAATCTTTTTCTTTTTCTTTCTTTCTTTCTTTTTTTTTTTTTTTTAAGATTTTTTATTTATTTATTTGGCAGAGAGAGACACAGCTAGAGAGGGAACACAAACAGGGGAGTGGGAGAGGGAGAAGCAGGCTTCCCGCGGAGCAGGGAGCCCGACGTGGGGCTCGATTCAGGACCCTGGGACCACGACCTGAGCCGAAGGCAGATGCCCAAGGACTGAGCCACCCAGGCGCCCCCCTGAATCTTTTTCTCTCCATAATTTCACCACTTCTCCCCCTCTCACTGCAACACCTTCCATTTCTGCATATTGAAATCCTATTTAGGCTTTAAATTCCAGCTGCAATGCCATGTCCTCTATGAAATTTTCCTTAATCCTTTAGACAGAAGTGATCTCTCTACTGAAACGGCTAACAATTCTTTATAATATTAACAGTAAATGCCTACGCACCTGTGTAACGCTAAACTCAGTGGATACTTACAATTTGGATATTATCTAACCTGTCTAGAGTAGTTGACAATACAAACGACTCTCCATCCATTGTCTTCCTTTGATGTCTAAAAGGTGAATTTCTTACTTCCTCTCTGGCTTCACCCTCTCAGTCTCCTTGGTGGATGTATTAGTTTCCTAGGGTTGCCTTGAAAATGTACCACAAACTGGATGGCTTAAAACAACTTAAATTTATTATTTCCCAGCTCTGGAAGCTAGAAGTCAGAATCAAGGTGTTGGCAGGTCCATGCTCCATCTGAAGCTTCTAGGGGAAGATCCTTTGCTGATTCTTCCAACTTCTGGTAGCCCCAGGCATTCCTTGGCTTGTGGCAACATGACTCCAATCTTGGCCTCAATCTTCACATGGCCATCTTCTCTGTCTGTAATATTCTCTTCCTGGTGTCTCTGCTTTCTCTTCTTATAAGGACCCCGATCACACTGGATTAAGCCCCATCCTAATTGAGAATGACCACGTATTAATTTGATTAATTTGATTAATTTTATCTGCAAAGACTATTTTCAAATTAAATAGAATTTAATTAATTTGATTAATTTTATCTGCAAAGACTCTATTTTCAAATAAGGTCACAGGTATCAGGTATTAGGAAACAGCTTTCTGGGGAAAACAATTTAACCTATAACCATGGAGCTCCTACCTTTTGCCTCTTTTTTAAATATCAGGGCTCTTCAGTGTGATTTCCCAGGCTTTCTTCTCTCAGCAGTCATTTAAATAATGACCAAAATTAAAGAAGTTGATAGTACCAAATATGGTGACTCACAAAACACAAGGATCCAAGTAAGATGCTCAAGATAGTCTTCTGATATGTTTACCTAAAATATAGCTACTTTACCTTTCGAATCACAGTTGAGATGTATTCTTTAAAAAAATTCAGTGAGGGGCGCCTGGGTGGCTCAGATGGTTAAGCATCTGCCTTCCGCTCGGGTCATGATCCCAGGGCCCTGGGATCAAGTCCCGCATCGGACTCTCTGCTCGGTGGGAAGCCTGCTTCTCCCTCTTCCTCTCCCACTCCCCCTCCTTGTGTTCCCTCTCTCACTCTCTCTCTCTCTGTCAAATTAAAAAAAAATCTTTAAAAAATATTCAATGAATTTTTTTAATTTATTCATTTGAGACACAGAGATAGAGAGAGAGAGCGTGAGCAGGGGAGAGGCAGAGGGAGAGGGAGAAGCAGGCTCCCCGCTGAGCCAGGAGCCCAGTGCAGGGCTCGATCCCAGGGCCCTGGGATCATGACCTGAGTCAAAGGCAGACCCTTAACCATCTGCGCCACCCAGGTGCCCCAGTGAATGTTATTTTTAGAAAAGAGAATAAGATTTTAATAAGGCAACATTGAGAATGTGGAAGTTATATGAGATAGATATGCAGTAGTCCTTACCTTTTTCTCCTTCATATACAAAACAAGAAATGATTGCCCACTGGATGCATAATTGTTGTGGACTGAATTTTGTCCCTTCCAACATTTGTAGGTTGAAGACCTAACTCCCAATACCTCAGAATGTGATTATGTTTGGCGATATCGCCTTCAAGGAGACGATTAAGTTAAAATGAGACCATTAGGGTAGACCCTAATTTAATCTAACTGGTGTCCTTATAAGAAGAAATCTGTACACATACAGAGACACAACCCAGCATGAAGTTAATACAGAAAAGATCGGAGAGATGGAGATGGGGTTGGAAAAGGAGGAGAGAAAAAGAGAGGAGGAAAAGAAGATGGAGGAGCAGAGGGAGGAAAGACAATTTGTTGATATCGTTTGCGCCACGCTGAGACTCAACTACCCCTGCACATTTCAACTACATAAGCCAATAAAAACCACCCCTCCTGCTCCCACCCTTTTTCTCCTTAAGCTGATTGGGGATTCTGTTAATTTGCATGCAAAGCATCTGACTAACCCATCCTTCTTACCCACTTTGGGTGTTTTGTTTATATCTCCTATTCAGGTGGCATTTCAGAGGACATCTTTAGCAGTATGAACATTTATCTGACCTCTCTTACAAAGGTAAGTAGGTGGAATAGTGAAGTTCCAAGATTTGTCACCAGATTTCTCTGTGATTTATACATCCACAAAAATTCCTGACTGCTGTTTATATGATCAGTGTCTTGAATTATGAGTAGTCTTGGGGAGGAGAATGCACTGCAGCTCTCTTTTGGATAAGACATTCATCTTACCCCTAACTGACTCTTTCCTCAAACTATTCAGAGTAGAACATCAGCCCCTAAACTTTATTGCACATTGGAATCATCTGGGAAGCTCTTAAAAATCCCTAAGTCATACATCCACATTGCAAACAGTTTGGCAGTTTCTTATAAAGCTAAATATAATCTATTTTATGATCCAGAAATTCCTAGTTGATTTGAAAACTTAAGTCCACCCAAAAACCTTCATGTGAAAATTTATGGCAGCTTAACTCATAATCAACAAAATCTGGAAACAGCCATATGTTCTGCAATAGGTGAATGGATAAACAAATCGTGGTGCATACACATATAAGTGAAATACTATTTAGCAGTAAAAAAGAATGAGCTATCAAGTCACACAAGATACAGATGAATGATGATGGATTATTTCTAGGTAGAAGTAACCAGTCTGAAAAGGCTCCTTATGACTTTATAGGACATTCTTCAAAGGCAAAACTATAAAGACAATAAAAAAATTAGTCATTATTGAAGTTTAGGGAGGGGAGAAAGTTGAATAGATGAAGTACCCATGAGCATAATGGTGGTGAAAACTTTCTGTATGATGCTGTAATGCTGGGTACCTGACACTATGCATTTGTCAAAACACATGGAACTCTACAGCACAAAGAGTGAGCCTTCATGTAGGCAAATTAAAAGAAATCATTTAGGAGGTCAAGGGATCCCAGGATGGAATACAGAATATGGCAAAACAATCTATGTTACAAATGTATGAAAAAAACCTCACTGCCAGGACTAGGGGAAAAGTTGGCTGACCTAAATAACTTTGGAAATGAGTGGTGACTAGAAGACCAAAGGAGAAAGGGATTGTACAGAAGCACTCTATTCTAGTTGATAAAGTTTCCTATGGGGGCATGGGTTATCAGTTCTGAAATCAGTATACATGTATACCAGAATTAAATAATTAAGTAAATGGATATTAGGAGCCTACAGGTAAGCAAGTGCAGAGGCAGGAATGATCCCTGTGGTTATGGATAAGAGTTAGAGACATTAGTATGAACTCTATGATATAGATGTTTACATGTAGAAATATTTATAGGTACATGTCTATATGGGGATTAGCTATATGCACACATCTTTTTTTTGCTCTGTCAGCTGAAAGGGCCTAGAAACAAGGATACACACACATACCCATATATTTGTTTCTAATACTATAGTCCAATAAAAGGAATCAGAAATCCTTGGCAAAATGGCTGACCATACAGGAAATACACCAGATGAGCCTGGAGCATCTTAAAGTGCCAAAAAGTATGGAAGTGCCAAAAACAAACAAATAACACCTTACAATGATGGAACATATCAAAGGGAGACAAGAGCCAATGGAAGGAGCTCCTAATGACCAAAGATGGAACAATGTGAGCAACAAAATAAAGTAGCCTTAGATTATAGCCCAGAATATAAAATAAATCTCTATGAATCTATATTGATATAAATAAATGATTGAATCAATAAATAATTGTGGGAGAAATAGACAAATTTCCCATGCAGAACTCCAAATAATTTATGCAGATCCTCTGTCCTCAAGGAGGAGGAGCACAACTCCCTACTTCTTAAGTGTGGGCTGTGCATGGGACTTCCTCCCAGAGCACAGGGTGGAAAGGAAAAAAAAAAAAAGCAACTTTACAGTGAAGAAACCTAGTAAACATTGTGTCTCCCAGGTGATCAAGGTCAACATTAACAGTGATAAATCATATTGATAGAATGTACTCTTGACATGGTGTGATGAGAATAGAACTTTCCCTCTATAGTCTTCCTCCCCACGCAACACAGAACCAGAGTCTCATCATTAGAAAAACATTTGACAGATCCAAACTGAGAGATACTGTATAAAATACCTGACCAGTACCCCTCAGTACCATCAAGGCCATCCAAAAAAGAAAATTCTGAGAAATTATCACAGCCAAGAGGAGACTGAGGAGACATGCTGACTAAAATGTAATGTGGTCTCCTGGATGGGATCCAGGAACAGAGAAGGAACATAAGGTAAAGACTAATGAAACATGAATAAAGTATAGACTTTAGTTTAAAATTACATATCAGTATTTCAAGATTGGTTCATTGATGGTGACCAAAGCACCATACCAAAGTAAGATGTTAATAATAGGGGAGACCGAGGAGAAGATATATGGGAACTCTACTATCTTTATGGCTTTTCTTTAAATTGAAAACTCCTAAAATAAAAAGTTATTAAAAAATTCCTTTGCCAAGTTCCACCTCTACCAATGAAATCAGTACTTCTGGCGTATAAGCCAGGTATCACTGTTTTGTTTTTTTTTTTCTAGAGATCCCAGATGATCTCAATATGCAGCAAAAGTCTGGGAACCTCTGGGGTAGGAGAAGTCTCTGAGGCCAGAGGCTGTTATATTTTGGCATTAGTTCACTCAGAATGTTCTGAACTAAATAAAAATGTTGAGTGTTGCTTCCATTTTATGCCTATGTGAAGTTGAATTTTTAATAATGAGTGTGATAAAAATAAAGTACTGGAACGAGTTGCCCATTTGAACACCACTTGATGTTACACTATTAGATACTGAGGCACGAAATGACCAATGTATCAAGCATATAATTACAAGCAATATCATATCCTAAAATAGAATTTCTCTTGTAATTTTCCTACAATTGAAATGAAAAATGCCATTCACATGTACACCCTTTCCTCTGTCTGACCCCTGGCCCCCTCACCAGAGTATGTTGATATGCTCTGGTGGACCCACAGCCCAATCCATCTTTTATTCTTTGACCTGTTCTGTGCCCTTGGAGGCTGTCTGGGACTGCAAAACCCAGGACCCCTTGCCCTCTGATTTCCAGTTGAGTTCAGGCAGGACTGAGGAGATAGATGTGGTCCTTTTAGCTCCACTCTCTCCATTTCTCATCATGGCAGGCCGTGGCAGCCTTTGTCCCAGATCCAGCTCCTCTTGTCTCCTGTTCTGGCTTGGCTCTGGAAACACTGTTCCCTTTCCTCACCCCTTCAGGCCCCAGAGAAGTAATGGCTTCCTGCTGTGGCTATTTCTGGGTAACTCATATCCCCTGTTGGAGTTTTAAAAATTTTGCCCACACCTCTGTAAATAGTCACTTCACCGAAATACTTTTAATTTAACCCCTCTGAAGGGTTAAATCTGCTCCTTGTCAGAATTCTGACTGATAAAATCAGTGTCTAGTTGTCTACCCTCTCTTCTTGGGAATGATGACCCCCACCCTTTTTTTTTTTTTAACTTGACATAATGTACTGCATACTTCCTTGGCCTTAAAAACCTCCTTTGTTTTGTAAAATGATGCTGCTAGTAGAGAGCATTATTTTCCCTAAATCCTTTCTTGGCAAAAGAAAAAGTTGGCAAACCTATGCTGGTTCACCACACATTTTTGAAATTTCATTTTTGAAATCCAGAGTCTGGGAACCATTGCTCTCAATGAGTATTTGACTTTGAAACATTAAGTGAATTCAGCTGTAATTCTTCTTACCACAAGAATCTTACAAATCTGGGGAGAGCGGCCAATGTGGACGCTGTCAGGGCAAGCACTCAAGTTACTGGGCTTCCTTGTTTACAAAACAGGGTCTCACTCCTGGTAAAGAGGGAAATAGCAGCAGGGGAAAATAGAAGGAACTATAAAAACGAAAATGGTTGTTTTCTGCATTGTTCACTATTTCGTTTCCCTGCAGATCCTCTGGGGGGAGGGAGGGAGAGGAAAAGGTTAAGAGTGCATCTGGAAGTTCAAGCAAGAAGTTTACAGGACTCTTCCAGGAAGTTTGAGGGAGAGTGACTAAGAACCCGCATGTTCTCCGATCCAGGAATGTTTGTATTTGCACTAATCCAAGTCCTTTTTATTATAAATAATTGCAGAAGTTCATTTATAGATGAGCTCTATCACTAAGCAACATGCATTGGACGTTTGTGTTTGTTGGTGTTTTAAATTCAATGTGTTTCATAATGTCAAGTATAGTCAATTTATAATTGAAACAAAATTTTTGAAGTACCCTGTGCTTGGGCAGGGTAGAACACAGGGTACTGTTTATCATAGTTCAGTCTCCTTGACTTTAAAATTCTTCTGTGTTAGGAATGTAATATCCTCCTTTGTTGTGTCATATCACATTTAATTTTGACTGCAAAGACATTAACACTTGATTGTTTTTTAGCTTTTATCTATTTAAAAATATATTCTTGTTTATATTCTCATTTTCTTTTCCTGTGTTTAGCTTGAGAAAAGACACATAGCAATCTTTTAAAATTCATTCTTTCCTTTATTCACTTTAAAAAAGGGATTTAGAAGGGTCAAATAGCTTAGTCATAGGGAGGAATATTTTTTTACACGGTTATAATCCAACAGAAGCTATTGTCCATATTGCATGGAAGAAGAACTGGTGAACTCAATAATTTTCTTTCTCTTTACATTTCTACTACTGAAACACATTAATAGAAACGTTAAACCCTGACTTATTTCTTCCTTTATCTGATGGTGGAACCTAGGGATGGAAAACCTGGGAATGGTTAGTCGCTATGTTTCCCACCATGTGGAGAGGCGTAGTAAGAAGGAAGGAGACCCACTCATACTGAGAAGCAGAGGTAAGAGATGGAGAAGGTTAATGGTGGTTTTAGGGTTCCTGAAGACCAGCTACATGTCTCCTCTTCCTGTTACTTAGTTGCTCAAATCTTCCTGATTCCATGAAATAAAAATTCCCATTTTTGGCTAAGCTGTTATATTGGGTCAGCCATATATAGCTTGAATCAGCTTAAGTAAAAGGAGGGAATTAAGGAAAGTTCCTGAGGCAGCTGACAGTACCAAAGGGAGAGTTGATCAACTAAGCTTCATGAAGGCAGGAGCAGACTCTCTAGGAGGGACTCAGAGCTGTGGGCCAGGAGGTGGGTACCATCAGGACCCAGTTTTCCCTCATGTGACCCCTGCCCCTTCTCTGCCTGGGTATCATGCCCTCTGTGGAGGAATATTTTGATATATTACTTGCTGTGTTTTCCCCCTAAGTATATATTAGTAGGGGGGTAGTATAGTAGTATATATTACTAAATATAGTAAATATTTATTTATAGTATAAATAAATGAAAGGTACTTTTCATTTATTTATACTATAACAGCTCTTCCCATTCGTGGGCATTTTTGTGTTCATTGCCATAGGAGATGTGATAACAGACTGTGTTTTGAGTTTCAAATTCCGGCTCAATTCAGGCTCTGAAGACTAACAGAAGTATCCTAAATTAGGGGAAAAGAAGAAAGCGAAGAGGGAAACAGAGAGCTAAGTTGGTGCACCATTGAGAAAGAGGCCCCATGCCCTGTAGATGATTCCATCACTGAGCAACACACTGTGGGCGTCTATGTTAACTGGTGTTTTTAAACCAAATGTGTTTCATAATATCAATTACAGCCAACCTATAGTTGAAAAAATGTTTAGAAGTGCCTTATGAAGTTTATATCTGAGGACTGAACCTGATGGGGAAGCAGCAACAGACCCTCCCAATGAGTTTGGGGGAAATCTAAGAGCGTAGAGGATCACAGAGTAGAAAGAGCAGTTGCCCCTATCCTAGACAGAGGTAGGGATGGAGAGAAGACCCTTGGGGCTCAGCAACTTGGGAGAGCATGGGGCAGCATGTGGGAATGTCCATGTGATCAAAGTAATCAAATCTGAAGTAGCTTTGAAGAGTTCCAGCTTGACTCACTGAGGTGTAGGAGAGCAGCATAATTCCCGAGAATAGCATAGACGTGGTTGTGGGTTGGAAAGCCTCATCAACGTGGCCACAGCCCAGGGTAGTGTTTGGAGAATACTCGGTTCACTTCAGAGAGGCACCAGCGGCAAGCAGGGCGAGTCATTGATCCTGAAGTGACCTCTGGCATGGATCCACGTAGATCAACATCTGAAAAACAGACGAGATGAGGAGTCAGATGTGAAATTCAACAGATGACTAAGGATCAGAACCAAGGATCGGCCTACCTTTCTCTCCCACTGTCCACTGCTTAGAAGTTAGAAGAAAAGCTAGGGAAAAGAAAGAGGAACCTGAATTCATTGAGGTTTAGTTTCTGTCTTTTGGTAAAACAGGATATCATGGAAGAAATTGAGTTGCGTACAAAAAGATGGCCACACTTTCTGAACACCTGCTTGCGTGGCCTGGAATTAAAATTCTGGTTTCTCCTGCAGGCTCCTGTTCTTCCCTGTGTCAGAGAACCTGGCTGCTGGTAGTTGCAGTTCATGATCACACATATTCACCCTTGAGGGGAAAAAGCTCTTGACCCCTTTGATGCCCACCCTTTGGTCCTCCCATCTCAGCTTCTGTTGGAAAAGCCTCAGAGCTCCATCTTTACTCTCCTTCTAGTCATGTTCCCACCCCACTGATCAATTACAGAGCCAGAACTGTGAGATACTATGACCAGTCCAGCTTGGGCCACGTGCTAGGTGGCCCCCGAAGCCAGGATGCTGGAACACATCCATGTGCTTGGAGTCCTCCTCCCACCAGAGGAAATACTCCAACCAGAAGAAGAGGAAAGGGGGAGCTGGCTGGTAATATTGTAAGTGTCCTCCACGGTCTGTTTGTCTTGGGTAGCTGTCTAGTAGGACCGCACTAATAAAGGTTTCCTAATGTCATATTCATAGGATGAATGTAAGAAAAATAATTAACAAGATACTGACTGTGTCTTTTATGACCCATCAGTTCAGAACTGGAAACTGGGCTCCGAAAACAAAACAAAACAAAACAAAACACCAATGACAACAAAAACACTTAGCCTTTTCATTGTAAATGTGTAAACTCTGAAGCAGCTCAAGTAGGAGATTTGGCTAATAGGCCATGAATAGGCCTGGTGCTTTTTGCTCTCAAATCTCATTAGGTGCCTGCAGAGGACAAAGTGCTTTGTGCTATGTGAAAATTAGCTTATGGTAAGGTGTGTACCAATCCTCAGGATTACCAGAGATACTGGCCACTCTCCTTTAAGTTCCATAGAGACTTATATATGAAATGCATTTCTATGAAAACTTCATTTGGCTGTATAATTCTGAAATGATTCTAGCCCACTGTTTCTTCATAGCAGCCTTTTCAGGCAAGAGGCTCGGAGTAATTTCTCTACATTTATTTTCTTAACTTTACTTCTTATATTCTTTCAAATGCAAGGAAATAATAATTACTTTGGCTTAAGTGGAAAACCTGGAGAATTTTGTAATCTCTTTTATACCCCGGTACCCATTTCTGATAGAGAGGTAAATGGATGGATAATAAATATAAGAATAGAGCAAGAAGTACTGACAAAATGTAGAAAAGAAATTCCTTGAAGAAAACTCCTATTTTAGTCCAAGTCCTGGTACTAATTTTAACCTTGGAGTTAAATCATATTTATCCTTGGTACTAAATTGTAAGCAGACAATCCAATTAACTTGCCTTTCAACTCTACACGGTTTCTTCATCACAGCTGATTTAGCTACTGTGAATTTCATTGCTGTTATGTAGCTTTTGAGGCAGGCAGGATAATACATTTCATCCCCGTGCACACCAGTAGCATCCTAAGGGCAAGGGAAAGTGTTCTGACAGATTGGGAGCCTAAATGAGTTATAAATTGGGGCGGCTGGTGAGTGAGTAACAGCCAACAGTAACTGGGCTGCCCCAGGCCATAAGGTGTATTTTACTGGCTCTAGCTCCCAGGAATCATTTCCAAAGAACACATGATCTTACACAGATATTTTCAAATAGCCTTTTTTTTTTCCTGACTGTAAAGTAACATATGATTATTCTAGATAATTTGGAAAGGTAAAAATTAATGACTAGCAAACTCTTCTATTCCTCAATCCAAAGATTCCCTACTGTTAACATTTCGTTATATTTCTCCTCATTTTTTCCTGTGCCTGTGTACTTAAAAATTCATTGAAATTATATTACATATATAATTCCTATGGAAAAAAAATCTACAGAAATTTGGAATAAAAGTCTCTTTCTTGTATGCAAACTTCAAGCAGTACCGTAGGTAAATAATCATTGTAATTATTCATAAAATGAAACAGTTTTTGCTTTTGTTCTTTGCTTAATAATACAGATGGAAAACTGTACGATTTGCCTTTTCTATTTTAGTCCAATGCCTATTAACTGAGCAATCCAAGATACGGTGATATACTTTTAGGGGATAGAAAACCAAACATTAATAACACAACATTTGCCCTCAGGGCATTTATGTAGATATATGCACAACTCACCATGTCATGATAAAATGGACACAACATAAATTTCTAAATGATCATAGTCCATAGACAGCATAACTCCAACTGGGGAGCTTACAGAGAAGAGTCATTTTAGTTGGATCTTGGCATATTGGCTAAGATTTGGACGAGCAGATAGAGGATGGTGATGGGTGATGGTTGAGGGAGAGGTGTAGAATGGAGGAAGGACATTCAGGATGGAACAGCATGTACAAAGGCAAGAAGTGAAGAAAAGAAAAGCAAAAGTGTGTTTAGGTAACTAGGAGTTGTCTTTCATGGTGGGAGAAAACATTGGTCAGTTACATTTCAGACAGTACACTGAGCATGAATTTGAATGCCAGAGTGAGTTTAAACTTTAATCCGTAGGCAATGGAGAACCACAGATATTTCTGAGCAGCACCTAAAATGTTGAAGTCTATACCTTAAGAATATTATGTAAGACCTGGAATTCCTACAAGGAATGATATATGGCCATTTGTGTGTGGGTAGGTGTTCATGTAATTGTTTTCGAAGCATCCTTTTTAAAAAAATGTAAATTGTAGATATGTTTTTGTTTTTCTCTCTGCACCCCAAGAATACCTTTTTAGAACTTTTGAGAAGCACATAAGAATTTCCTGAAGTATTTTAATGTCTAAACTTCCTTATTAGTTGTATTTTTTTTTATTTATAACTTGACAACATAATGTTCATTTGTTCTGTATGTATTTGTTCCCTTTGTCTTTCATAAGATGCTTTATTCACTCAAAAAGCATTTATGGAGCAACTTTATGAGAATATTATATAATGAGCATCATAGAATCTGTGTCTTCTGGAAAATTTGGATTAAATTCTGGGCCTGGAGATAGCATTTAAGTAAGAGGAATTTTGAATATCATACACTTAAAGATAAAATTGCTAGCGTTTATGATAGCCAAACTTCATTAGTTGATACTAATTATCCCGTTTGTTAAATATTTGGAACCTCAGGTTTTCTTTATTTGTTCTTCAGTTTCCTTCCTACTTTTTTTTTTTTTTAAGAGAGGGAGAGCAAGAGTGAGAGTGCATGAGAGAGGTGGGGGGAAGGGGCAGAGGGAGAGAATCTCAAGCAGACTCCTCCTTGAGCGTGGAGTGGACACAGGGCTCCATCTCACCACCCTGAGATCATGACCTGAGCCAAAAAACAAGAGTCAGATGCTTAACTGACTAAATCACTCAGGCGCCCCTCCTTTCTACATTTTTAAAGTGTTTTACTTTCATTGATTTTTACTATTTCATTTAACTTTGAACTACTAAAACCTTTTAAAAAATGTATTTTAGGGATACTGTTTGTGTTTAATGTAGAAAATTCAGTTTAAGCTTTCATTAAATCAGCTTTTACATTATCTGCTCTAAACTTTCCATTGTTTAATGTATTTCTGGTTTAGGCAGAGGTGCTGGCTACCATAAACCCAAATAAGTTGGCCTACTAATTATCTGCAAATGGCATGTCGAGTGACTCCCAAATTTAAACACCCTTATGTAAAAGGTCTTTCTTCCAAAGTTTACTTCGGTCTCAGAAACCATTATTTAATTAAGCAGCTATATTGTTTATGTAACTATTGCAATTTATTACAATCAAATATTGATGATTATATTGATGAATTATTTTTTACTATAGCACCTTTTAAGTTTGCAAATACAGCTTTCTTATTGTTAGATCCAAATGCCTTTGTATCCATTTCACAAAGCCTCGTCACATATTCTGAGATTCCATTTTTGTGACTTCATTATTCTTTTCCCTTTAGAAGGCATGAAAATCAGGGCAATTGTAGCAACACGGAAATCACAAAATAAAAGCCAAGCGAAGTGGTGCTTTTTAGGACAATGATAACCAAATCATCTCAAGTTACTCATGAAATTTTAAAGTTTGGGTAATCTCCCATAGTTCTTAGATGATCATAATAATGTCCTTTCACCTCTCAGCATATTTACTACCTCTTTGACATTATTAGTGGGGTGTGGAATATAAAGCTGGTCAATATCAAGACAACTTTGCTAAATACCCCTGTACCCATAGACACTAAAGGTTCCTGCAGAGGACGGGGACCCCATACTGAAAGGATTCATATGCAATCAATCTGAAAGTCACAGCAGAGCCTATACGTTGCAAGCTGTCAAATTACTGAGGAGTTCTTTGGCTGATTAACTGAGCTAATTAAAATCAAACCTGTGTATGCATGTTTAAATAACAATCCGCATCAATTAATTTTCCCTCTTTCAGATTTACTGTTTCACCCCAACTGTCTTGAAAATAAGACCTACAGACACACACATTCTATGTACTTATTTATTTATTGCAATAGAAAACAGATGCAGGCAAAGTAAGTAAAGGCAATCCTCACTTTTGGAGGGAAAAGATCGTTCATGCTCTGTGAATGGTCAATTAACTCTCTGTGGATAGTAGGTAACGTTTTTACGACATAACTTGTCATTTATAGCCCAAACCTTCTTCATGGAAATACTCTGAAGTTGCAGCTCCAAACCATAGATTGTTTGATATGACGCAGCCCTAATTACCATCATTCTGATCTAACCTCTTTCCCACCCAGTGTCATCCTGCAATATTCCTGATGACCAGTCCTTTAGTCTATTTAAAAATATCTACTGATGAAGGGCTCATTGTCTCACCTGGTAGCCCATTCCACTTCTAAAGACTTTGGCAGCTAGAAGGGAATTCCTTTGATTTGGCTTAAATCTGGCTACCTGTGCTTTCCATTCACTGATGTTAGTTTGGTTTACAGGGGCTATGTAGAAAAATCTACTCCATCTTCTTCATGATCATCTTCCCAGTGTTTGAAGCAAACTATTATTCTTCCCTTTCTCCAAAAGCTAATGATCTCCCATTTCACTTGGCATGCCTGTTAAAACGTAGAGTTCTGTTTCCACCTCCAGAGGCTTTTATTCAACAGGTCTATGATGGGCCCCAGGATTTTTGTCTTTTTTATAGTACAGGCTGTGTCATTTTATCAGCCTATTTTCTGTGTGTAGAATTTGGGGGTCCAACAGCTTTCTTTGTTCCATACTCCAACCCTTTAAATCCAACATGGCAGTATTTCCACTGATATAAAATTTTTGAGAACCCTATAGGTGTCCTGTGTATGTTAAAAGGAATTTACTTCAGAAGAAAAGAGGTTTATGCATAGATCTTCCCTAAATAATCCCATTTCTACTTGGGAGGTCTGAGGGAATTTATGAGTCACATACTTAATCTCTTCAAAGAGCCTTTGTGTGACTGAATACTCCACAATTTTTTAAATCTTTCTGAGGTATTAGCAGAAGGGTGACCAGCCATATTCCTGACGTTTTCTCTACAGCATGCTTTCCTGGCAGTAAAGCTGTCCATTTCTGTACCCTTCAGAAACTGGATAAGCCAAGAATTTCCCAATCATCAAGTCCTGGTTCCTCTTTGTTTGAGAATTCTTTCTTCAATTCATTTTTTCTTCTTACATTTTACTGTAGGCAGTAGGAAGTAGCCAGAATATATCTTCAACACTATGCTTGGAAATCTCCTTCAGCTATATGTCAAATTTAATTGTATCCAAGTTATGCTTTCTACAGAACGGCAGGACACAATTCTCTTAACCTTTCCGCCGCTACATAACGAGGATCTCCCTTCTTCAAATTCCTGAAAACATGCTTCCTCATTTCCTTCTGCATCCTCACTAGCAGAGTTGTTAACCACCATATTTCTAATAGTCTATTTAGGACAGCATAGGCTTTTTCCATTATGTGTCTCAAATTCTTCCAGTTTCTGCCCGTTGCCCAAGTCCAACACCATTACCACATTTTTTGGGTCTTTGTTACAGCAGCACCCTGGCTTTAGTTGCCAAAACCTTTTTTGGGTCCAACCAGAGAAGCAGAAGCAGTAGGAGATATTTCTTGTGATTTAGGGACTGGCTAGGCTTGTCTAAAATCCATAAAGCAGACTGTCAGGAGAGGTACACTGGAGCACTTGCCATGAGCTGAGGCTTCTGTCCACAGGTGGAATTTCTCCTTCTTCAGGGAAGACTCAGCTCTGCTTTTATAGCCTTTCAATGGACTGAACCAGGCCCTCCCTGGTTATTTAGGAGAATCTCTCTTACTCAAAGTCAATTGATCATGGACTTCAGTCACATCTACAGAATATCTTCATAACAACGCTTAGATTAGTGTTTGCTCATGTAACTGGGGATGATAGCTGAGTCAAGTTGACAACATCAGAAAGACCATCATGGTATCCTATATTATACTTCCTCCACTCGCCACAACTCATAACCTCCTCACACATAACCTAGTAATTTTCATTTAGATGTTTAGGCTTTAAAGGGGCTTGTTCTCAGAGATAGCTGAAGAATCAAGATAAAATATTTCTGTCATACTGGCTTGTTGTACACAAGAGTTCTTCAGTTAGTTGTGACATCTTTATGAGCTGCACATTGTTTCTCCATGGGAACTTAAAAGTTTGATGTACACTAGACATAAATGTCTTTTTTTTTTTTTTTGGAAACAGCATCGGCAGTATTTAGATAGTCTGTTGCCTTCCTGGGGACCAGCAGTATTGACATCTCCTGGGAGCTTATTAGACATGCAGACTCCAGGGCTTACCCCAGCACTCTGGAATCAGAATTTATGTTTTAAATAACCCTCATTTGACTCAGTTGCACATTATAGTTTGCCTACTTTCTTTTTTTTTAAAGATTTTATTTATTTGACAGAGAGAGACACAGCGAGAGAGGGAACACAAGCAGGGGGAGTGGGAGAGGGAGAAGCAGGCTTCCTGTCGAGTAGGGAGCCCGACGCGGGGCTCCATCCCAGGACCCTGGGACCATGACCCGAGCCCAAGGCAGATGCTTAACGACTGAGCCACCCAGGTGCCCCATTTGCCTACTTTCTTAACCGTTATTCCTGGCTCTACATTTATCTCTTCACACACCCAGGATGTGCTTTCCTTCCTACAAATTTGAAAACAATTCTTTTTGTTTTGTTTTGTTTTTTAAGATTTTATTTATTTATTTGACAGAGAGAGACACAGCGAGAGAGGGAACACAAGCAGGGGGAGTGGGAGAGGGAGAAGCAGGCTTCCCGCGGAGCAGGGAGCCTGATGCGGGGCTCGATCCGCATGGCTGGGACCATGACCTGAGCCCAAGGCAGATGCTTAACGACTGAGCCACCCAGGCACCCCTGAAAACAATTCTTGAGTCTAAAAGTTTTCAACATATCTTCATGCATAGAGGTGAAAGTCCTAATGAACTTCAAAATCCACATGACCTTCAGAGTTCTTCCTATTAGACTGCTATGTACTTTTCCAGGTACACTTACCTGAACATACGCAGGGCCCCGCTATTGGCAGTCCCCAAAGCTACTATGCCTTCTCTCCTCTGTGCCTTCCCTTCCATCCTCTGTTCCCCTGCATGGAGTGCCCTACACCAACCTGGTTGTACTATGGGAATCCTCACATGACTCCTCCAGGGTATAAAGGACCCATGCTGTTTATCTTGGTAATTGTACCTGATACATAATCGATACTGATTATTTATTAAGAGAAAAGTAAATGATCAGAGTATAACTCCCCAAAATAGTTTCTAGGGATGCTGTGAAAGCTAACTGAGATGAATAATAAACATAATAGAGTTCTAGGTAACAAGCCCTATTATGAAGGCATAGTTATTATCTCATTACATTGCATGGCATTTCAGAGGGGCAATTATCATCTACTCCATTTTGCAAAAAAGGAAACTGAGGCAGAAAGCGGGTAGAGAACCTATTCTCATAATTAATGTGCGTTAAAAAAACAACTAAGGCAATCAGGTCCCAGAGTCCGTGTGCTTGCTTTAGATGGCTTTAGAGGCATATAAAAACATTTTTCACAGTCTTTTATAAAAGCAAATTTTAAAGATTTGTGTGGTAATTAGATATGTAATCAATAGTTACAATTATCAATTCATTTAAAAAAACTTTATGGAAAACATTTAGACCACCATAGAAAGGGTGAAGTGATGTTTTAATTAAAACTACAGGCAGTTAACCACAAACCTTTTCGAGTGTCTATTGCAGTGGATATCTATGCTTTTTTGCCCACTTTCTCTTTATAAGAGCACCCTAATTTATTTTGGGATACCGCTCCCCCACTTACGTCATTTGCTTCCGGTTAGATCAACTCCCCTCCCAACCCTAGTTTTCCAGGAGCACACGGGTGACTCATCCCTGGACAGTCGTCACATTCCAACTCATTGGCCGCCATGACTGGTTCGGGGATAGGCCTATGACTCAAGTAAACCCAAGAATGAGAATCAATTTGGTAGTTATTAACATATTGGTTGATTGTCTAAAATTGTTAAGAGTGGAAAAGTAAGAAGGAAAGTCAAAGAGGGAAGAGATGAACCAGGAGAAAGTGGAGTCATTGAAATCGTTGCAAGAGTTTCAAGAATTGATGCATCAGTATCATGTAATTACCAGTTGAATAATGTTTATGTTTTTGAAGGTATCAATCAAATACTTGGACAAAATATTTTATTCACTTCAAGTAACTAGAACTTCAATCATGATTGATTGTTCTCAGCAAGATCTGTATCTGTGTAAATAGGCATATTATTGATTAAAAAAAGGAGAAAAAGTTAGATATCTCATTTTCTTTGTCAAATCAAAATTTTCCTTTGTCATCAGATTTTTCCTTCACTCAAGAAAATACTGAATGAGTCAGCGTGTTCATCTGTTTTGCTCTGGTAAATCCTATCTTCTTATAGAGATGTTTTTCAATGTGGTAATAATTGCCTAGCTGATTGGTAGTGATTTATTTATACCCATCTATTCATTTAACAGCTCTTTATCAGGCTTCAGATATGCAGCAGGCACTGTGCAGAGAGAGTGAGATTCAAAGCTGTTCCCTAACCTAGAATGAAAGCTCCATAGGAGCCCCTGACTCCTATGTGTTGGATCCCATTATGTATGGGATGTATCCCCTACATACCCATGGATGTAGGCTGTATTTCTGTATTAATTTAACAATGGCAGCTGCTGAGGATCCATGGCTGGCCTTCAAGTATCACTTGTGACACAAACATGAACTTCAGGCTCGGGGCCCTGCACTTCTTTTCCTTATGGCAGTTATTCCTCATAATGCTCAGGTTTAATGATACCTATTTTTAGTAGCTCACAATGAAATGATAACTTATACTTAGTATCAATATAGTTTTGTATAATGGTGCTGAAACGATACCCTTATACCACAGTAGATAATGATTTTGGTTCCTATTGGTTTACTAGCTTTAGTGGGTCAGATGGTGGCTTCCCCCTAAAAATAGGTCCACCCTCTAAATCCCAGAGCCCGTGAATGTGAGCTTATTTGGAAAAAGGGTCTTTGCAGATGTAACTAAGTAAGAATCTCGAACTGAGATCATCCTAGATTATTTGGATGGTCCCTAAATCTGATGACAAGTGTCCTTGTAGGAGACAGAAGAGAGGAAGACCACATGGAGGAGAAGGCCACAGGAAGATGCAGGCAGAGACTGGAGTGATGCAGCCCACAAGCCAACGAATTCCTGGAGCCACCAGAAGCTGGACAGGCAAGGGAGGGTTCCCTCATAGACCTTCGGGAAGGAGTGCCGGCCTGATGACACTTGATTTTGGACTTCTAGCCTTCAGAACAGGGACAGAATAAATTTCTTTTGTTTTAAGCATTAAGTCTGGTCATTTGTTAAGGTAGTCCTAGGAAACAAATAAGTTAGTTCATACAGATTGTCTAATTAAGGATTCTGTCGTGCTGTTTTATAATAATTTGGGAAAGTCAGTATCTTTACTCCAATTCTTGTCTCTATCCAAAGGAGACATTTGTCTGTTTTTTTGAGCTTTGATGAAACCCAAAGGTTAGTGCTTCTAGCCACAGATGCCCCCGAAAGTCCATTCAATGCACAAATATGAAATTTCTGAATGAGTGGCCTCAACAAGTAGTCTGGAGATCTAAATGCTCTTTGTAAAAGTACCATTGGTTCTGAGAGGATATTCCTATGGGTGAAAAGTTCCATTTGCAAAGCTCCACAAGTGGACAAAGTGGTTGGGCCAGGGAGCCAAGACACATTGCTTCCGGCCCTACCCATCTCTGGGCTACTTTCTCTCTTTGCCTCTGATGCATCTTCCTACGAGGGCGTTAGGTAAGTTCACTTCTAGAGACCTTTGAAAAGTAACCATCCCCCCAATCTAGAGTATGTCCACTCCCCTTTATTCTTTCTTTTTCCTGTTGGATTCCTCCATATCACCCATCATAATTGGTTATTCTACGAATACATGCTTGTCCTAACTCCGAGTTCAAGGAACATAAGAATTGTACCTAGCATGCTGCCTGATGCACAGTAGGTCCTCAATAATAGTTTATTAATAAACAGATTAGTGAGGGAACATTTTGAGTGGAGAGTAAGAAAATGTCTATTAGGGGTTGGAATCTGTTCAAGGACAGATTTTGGTTTTTTGTTTGTTTGCTTTGTCAAACGCCGCTGAATTTCAGGACCGAAAGAGCAGTAAGTGGTCATTTAGTCCGACCCCGCACAGATGCCCTCTTCAGGCTTCCTGACAAACCCGACCAACATGCTTGGCTGAAACATCCTTGGTGACAGGAAACTCACTACCTCACTACCTCTAGTCTTTGCCAATTTGCTTTCCTTTTCCACTCCTCTCAATTATTGTGATCTTTAAAGTAGCATTTTGCGCGCGTGATGGAGCAGAGGCCCGGAAGTCTGGGAGTGGGAGGAACAGAGGGAACCCCAGTGCCTAGCTCAGAGTCTGAGAACCACTGGCGGGGTGGGCGCGCTGTAGCTGACAGCTGCATGAAGCAGCGGCGCCGCCTTCCTGCTGGGATCGCTTGGGCTCTCGGCCTCCCCGCAAGCCAGGGGTCCGTCCTCCTTCGCCAGCTCTTCGCTTCTCCCGCCAGGGCCGCAGCCACGCGCAGCGGCGTTCCCCGCGGCCGCCCCGGTCACCTGCGCGGCCGTCCTGGGCGCTGGGGTCCTCTGCTGCCGCCCGGGAGCAGTCGCCGAGGGCGCGGGGAGCGCGCGGGCGGCCACGGGCTCTTCCCTCCCTTCTCCCCACCCCACGCGCTCCCCCCCTCCCCGGCCCCTCCTCCCCACACTCCGCTGCCCTCGGCTCTCTGGGGAGTTGCCCGGCACCTTGGGCGAGGAGTTCGGAGCCGCCCCTCCGCAGAGCCCACGGCCCGCCGAGCGCGAGCGACGCAGGTGTCCGAGTCCCGGCGCCGCGGCCGCCATCTCTGCCTTCCGCGTGGGTTGGACCCGGGCAACGAGGTGGGAGCCGCTTCTCTCTCCTCCACCCCCTACTGCCACCTTTCCCGCTCTCGGCAGCTGGAGGAGCGGGGCGCTGGGGCGCGCGCGGTCGGCGCGGAGCCCGCGGGCCACGGGGGGAGACGGGGAGTCTGGGGACGACTCGGCGGCGCCACCGGAGGGGCCAGCGCTCGGGGGTGGCGGGAGGGGCGGCGGGGACTCTTGGTTCCCCGGGCCGGGGATCGGGAGGCTCCCGGGGCGAGGAGGGTCGGGGCGCACGTCTGACGGCAGCCGGCCGCCCCCGGGCGCGCACCTGCCGAGTGCCCCCGAAACGACGTGCCCCCCAGCCAACTTCTTTTTCAGGTCTCCTTCCTACTTTGGAAACTGAAGGGACTGCGACGTAAACCAGTAAGCCCTGCGCCTCGGGGAAGCATTTGTTTGTTTGGCTGACGAGAGAACAAACTTGTGCTGCAGGGGTGGTTTAAATCCCAGCTTCTCCTTTTTAACCCTCTCCCTTTCTCCCCAAAGAAATGTGAAAAACAAAATAACGAACCCAAACCCAACCAAAGCCCTTATCTAAGGGGGTTCGTAGAGGTGAGAAAAATAGACCTAACTGAGCAATCAGTGGAAACCCCAGGTATGGTGAAACCGCCTAAGAGACTAGTTGTTGCCAGTGCTATTTCTAGGACTTGTGTTTGCGAACAGATGAGGGGGTTCGGTTAAGTCTGTAAGAATTCCTTCTATTGAGGGCCTGCCTGGAGTGTCCTCTGTTAACATGTATTTCCATAAGTATTAAAGTATATTGAAAGAAATGCGCTCTCAGAGCTCTGGATTTGGAGTCAGAATTTCTGGATTTTGGCATGATTGGCCATTTATTATCCGAGACCATTGTGGTTAGGTTAACCTCTCTGGGCCTCATTTTCCTCATTTGTCGACTTAGAGGGTTGGATTCTGGGGGCCTTTTAATAATATTTAAGATGTTTCCCAACTTAAAAATGTATAATTCTGTAACTCTTTAACATGTTGTGAACATTGCATGATTTCATGAAACTTTAAAAATCTATTTTGATCTTGGCATTTTGTTTGTATGCCTTTATGACTTGTGTCTTTAGGGTTTTCCAACCAGAAATTAAAGAGAAAAACTCTTATAAGAGAGTTCAGAAATGTATAGTTTATATGTGAATATTTAAATCATCTCTTACTCTGCCTTAAGGAATTATGTTCAACTTTCAGCCAATATTTGGCAACACTGCTGCAAAAACACGTGGCTTTAGCACAGCACTTACTCTTTTTCAGTATTGTATATTTGGAGGAAATAAAAATGGTTTTAGAGGAAAACAGAAATTGTACCTTTCCTATCAATTACTGATCTTGACCAACCTGTGTTACTTTTTAGCATAGTTGTGGCAGAATATTAAAAAAATGGCTTCAGACCATTTCAAAGCCTCTCTGAAATTAAGCTCAAAAGCAGAGATGCCAATTTTAGTAATGCATTTTAGTTGTCTTGGAACGAAGCCCAGAAAATAGCAGAGGTTAACTTAACAGATAAACCAGAAATCAGGAATTGGCCCACACAAAAAGTTGTACAAGAAGTGTGCGCCCCAAAGGGTCAGTGAACCTTTTACTTAGTTTTGATTAAAAACGAACAACAAACAACTGTTGGCTTGTTGGCAGACAGAGGATGTTAGAATGACTTTTGTTGTTACTTAAAATTTAAAATTATTTGAGACATAGTCATCAGTAGTGAGGATAGGTTTTAGAAGTGTTTCTGGCTCTTCTTGGTGGCTTTGATATAAAATAAAATAATGTGTTCCCACCCAGCATGTGCTGTGTGTGTAGTTTGGGAGAGTAGAGTGGATTTCAAGTACAGTACTCTTTTGTGAACACATTCCCTCATTTCCATGGCCTTTTCCGCTTTGGGCTGGAAGTGTCCTTACTCATTCAGGCATTTGTCTTGCCTCATATTCTCTGGTGAAGTAGGTAATCATCTCCTTTGAAACATGCTCAAGGAGTTAACTAAATTGGTTGGTGAAAGCACAGAGAGTAGGAGAACTCAAATACCCTGACTTCTAGGTGCTTATTGGAAAACAGTAGATGAATCTGACTGCTCGAGGTCTATCCCTGATTCATTCATGGTTTGGGAGCATCACCATGGTTGGCTGAAGCTCTGCTCCTCTTTTGTAATGAATTTACCAAGAAAAAACAGTCATGTCTTCACACTTAGATCACTATTATATAATCAAATGGTTTTTGTTTGTGAAGTGCAATATCTGTGGGGGCCGTAGAAATAAAACTTAAAATATCCAGGAAAAAAAAATGTCTTGGCAGATACTGTACTGCATTTTTCATACTGAGAACCAAGCACACATACTAAAAAAACATATCCTGTGGAGTTAAAAATGAAGAAAAGGGCTTATAGTCTCCTCTAATTCTTAAGATTTTATGTGATTTGCAAATTCCGCTTTTAATTAAAACAGAAAGTCACAAATGTTCACCTACTGGCCAGACCTAGTACATGTAACCTTTTGGAGCATCAATTCAAATTTGGTCTGCTTATAATTTGGAATATTCCTTCTCACATACTTTTTATTAAAACTTTTTGTGGTGCAATAGTGGTATTATCTTTTGTCTTTTTATGCACATGATCTTATTAATCTTTAATTTTTTTAACCCTTTGAGCATATGTATGACATAAAAAGAGAGAAGAGGTACATAAAACAAATGCACTGGCTGAGAAATAATAATAGCAAATGATTATAATAGACAAGTATAAGGTGAATACCCTATTTTTCACCACACCAATAAGAGAACATGCCAATATCTAGAAACCTCTTGCTTTTAAGATTTTATTTATTTATTTGAGAGAGAGCGAGAGCGTGAACAGGGTGAGGGGGAGGGGCAGATGGAGAAGCAGGCTCCCAGCTGAGCAGGGAGCCCGACGTGGGGCTCCATCCCAGGACCTTGGGATCAGGACCTGAGCTGAAGGCAGACACTTACCCAACTGAGCCACCCAGGCGCCCCCACATTATCTCTTAAATCCATTCCTTTGAATCTTTTGTTTTCAGTACTCTGCCAAAACTACCCCTGTCCTGGTCACCAATGTCATTACCTTTCCTAAATCTGATAGTTGTCAGTGTTGATCTTCCTTTACCTTTTGGTAGCATTGTCACGGGTATCACTGTCTGCTCAGTGTAATCTTTCCTTATTGACTTCCAGGACACCACGCACGCTTGGTTTCCCTCCTTCTTCACTGGCCACTCCTGTCTCCTTTGCCTATCAGGAGCTTCTCTGAGAGGTTTTACCCTTCAAATGCCTTAAGGTTTAGTCCTTGGGGCTCTCTTTTCTCTCTACACTTTGATGATTTCCTGCAATCTTCTTATCTTTTCTTTTTGATCTTTACAGTTGTATACTGATGCCTTGAAAATGATATATATAGCTCAAGCCTTGACTTCCCTCCCTGACCTCAGGGACACCTCTATATCAGCTGCCTACTCAACATTTCCATTTGGATATCCAGTAGACATCGCCAGTTTTACCTACTCCAAACAGAATCTTTGTCTTGCCCAAGTCTACTCTATCTGCAGTCTTCTTCACTTCCAGCCACCCTTTCACTTGCTCTGACCCCAAACCTTGGAGACATCTTAGTTTCTCCCATGCCCTCATACCTGAGATGTAATGTGTCAGGAAATCCTCTTTGCTCTCCCTTCAGAATCAATCCAGAATCTAATTACTTCTCATCACCTCCATGGCTGCCATCGTGGTCTGAGCTGCCATCATATCCCACATGAATTATTGCAAGGACCTCCTAACTGGTCTCCCTTTCTTTATCCTTTGCCCTCTATAATCTATTCTCAAAACTGCAATCAGAGCTCTGCTTTTACTGCTATTTGTCAAATCATGTCACCTTTCTGCTTCAAAAGCTCCAATGGCTTTCTAGTTCATATGGCCTAAGGTTTTAGGATCTCCTGCAAGACTCTACCGGATCTTTCTCCTCTCTCCTTTACTTGTCTGAGCTCATTGCCTACTGGTCTTCTCACCGGTCTTGCTATTCCTTGGCTATATATCGAGACCACTTTTGTGTTTCAGTTACGTCTCCCTGGAATACACTTGAAATGTTCAAATACTTCCTTTTCAATAAAGCCTACTCTGATTATCACATTTAAATTACACATCCTCTGTCCTTGCAAAACACTTTTTCCCCTTTCCTTTGCTTTTCCCCATAGTACTTATCACCTTTTAAAATACTATATGACTTCTCATTTATTATGCTTTTCCCTCTATTTCTATTAGAATATAAACTCTATGAGAATGGATTTTTTTTTTCTATTTTGCTCACTGGTGTATCCCAAGTACCTGAAATAGGGCTTAGCACGTAAGAGATGCTCAATAATTTTTTTGTTGATTGAAGGTTGTTGCTAACGGTGGTTGTTGTTTATTTTCATTGCTGGATGTATTTCACTATATTCATATATAATATCTTATTGTTTACTGATTCTGATGATGAATAATCAGGTTGTTTCCATTCCTCCCTACCTTCCTCCTTCTCTTCTTCTTTCCTTCCTGCCTACTTTTGTCCCCCTCCCTCCCTTTCTCTCTCTCTTCCTTCCTTCATTCCTTCCTTCTACCCTTCCCGTCTCTTCCCTTCTTCCCTCCCTTTCCTTTCCTTCTTTTTTTTCTTTCTCTACCATAAATAAACCAACTATGATTCTTCTACAAGTGTCATGGTGCACAGATGCAGGAGTTTCTTAAGAGTGTAAAACTATTAGTCAAATTACTAGATCACAGGGCTTGCAGATAATAACCTTGTTAGATAATGCCACATTTTTTCACTATGGGTGAAAAATACATTCCTGCCTTCATTGCTCTACGGTTTTGCCAAAACTTAATATTATCAAAACACTTAATTTTTGTCCATCTGGTGGGTATGTATTGTTATCTCATTATTCTTTGTTTCTTTAATTACTAGTGAGATTGAGCTTGGTATCTGTAAGTTACGCTGTAGTAACAAATGACCTCCAAATCTCATTGACTTAATATATAATAAAGTTTTATTTCTCATTCATGCAAAGTTTCCTATGGATTAAAGCAACGTTCCAGGGCAACTGTCCTTAGTAACTCAGAGGTCTAAATTCAGGGTATGTCCATCATTCTGTAGTTGTACAATCTGCAACACAGGCCTTTCCCAGTTGGTATGGTCTGGCAAGAAAAGCATGGATAATCATGAGCTAACTTTAAATACCTTTATCTGGAAGTGACATGAATTGTTGCCACTCACATTTTAGGAGCAAAAGAAGTCATGTGGTATGCTTAACTTCAAGGAGGTGGGGAAGGTTAATCTTCTTTGGTGCTAAAAGGAAAATAAATCTGGGAATACTGGTGAGCAGCAATTTATTAGTTACCTATTACTGTATAACAAATTACCCCAAAATTTAGTGGCTTAAAACAACAAATATTTATTATTTCAAATATCAAGAGTTAATATATTCATAGGTATGTTTGTGGGCCCTGTATTTGTGCTTTTGGTCTCTGTATTTTTGCCCATATCACATTGTTGTAATTACTGAAGATTTAAATTAAATTTTGCTATCTGGTAAGTGTGGTAGCAAGTCCTCTCACTTTGTGCCATTTTTTCAGGAGTGCAATAGCATTCCTTGGCCCTTTGCCTTTCCATATACATGTTTTTGAATCAGCGTGTCAAGTTCTATAAAATTTGTTAGGAATTTAATGGAGGTTGTGTTGAGGTTGTTTTGAGTCTATAAACAATTATTTTATGTTTTTTAAAGATTTTATTTATTTATCTGACAGAGAGAGACTGAGAGAGGGAACACCAGCAGGGGGAGTGGGAGAGGGAGAAGCAGGCTTCCCGCTGAACAGGGAGCCCAATGCGGGGCTCAATCCCAGGACCCTGGGATCATGATGTGAGCTGAAGGCAGACACTTAACCGACGGAGCCACCCAGGCGCCCCGACCCTATAAACAATTAAAAGGAAATTGATATCTTTTAAATATTTGGTCCTAGAATCCATGACTATCTCCCAGTATATTAGTTCTTCTCTGATATAAGAAATGTAAATGTTGTTTCAATATTTTCCTTAGGAGTTCTTGGATAACTTCTTGTTAGATTTATCACAGGAATTGAATGGTTTTTTTTTTTTTATTCTTTATTTTTTTTTTTAATTTATTTGACAGAGAGAGAGACAGCGAGAGCAGGAACACAAGCAGGGGGAGAGGAAGAGGGAGAAGCAGGCTTCCCGCCGAGCAGGGAGCCCAATTCGGGGCTCGATCCCAGGACCCTGGGATCATGATCTGAGCCGAATGAGTCACCCATGTTTTAAAACTTATTTTAAATAATATCTTTAGAAAAATTTATTGTCTGTTTGTTGATACCATATAGAAATATACTTGACATTTAAATGTATTTTCAAAATAATAGCTTTATTGGATTGTAATTCACATAACATTCACCTTTTTTTTTTTTAAGATTTGATTTATTTATTTGACAGAGAGATAGAGAGAGAGCACAAGTAGGCAGAGGGGCAGGCAGGGGGAGAGGGAGAAGCAGGTTCCCCGTGGAGCAGGAAGCCCGATGTGGGGCTCAATCCCAGGACCCTGGGATCATGACCCGAGCCAGAGGCAGCTGCTTAACTGACTGAGCCACCCAGGCACTCCAACATTCAACTTTTTATGGTATACAACTCACTGGTTTTTAGTACATTAACAGATTCATGCAAATTTATGCTGCCATCACCACTATCTAATTTGAGAACATTTTTATCACTCCTCAAAGAAACTCTGTACCCATTAGCATTCATTCCCCAATCCTCCTCCTCCTGTGCCTCAAAACCACTGATCTACTTTCTGTGTTTATGGATTTGCCTGTTCTGGATATTTCACTTAAATAAAACCATGGGGCCTTTAGTGACCAAATTCTTCCATTTAGCAGGTTTTCAGGGTTCATCTATGCTTTAGGATGGATCTGTACTTCATTCTTTCTGTATAGCCAAATAATATTTCATTATATGGGTATACTACTTTTTGTTTATTCATTCATCAGTTGATGGACATTTGGATAAGTTTCCACTTCTTGGCTATTATGAATAATGCTGCTACTAACATTTGTGTATAAGTTTTTATGTGAATGTATGTTTTTATCTTTTTTGGGTATATACCTACGAGCAGAATTGCTGAGTCACATGGCAACACTGTGTTTAGCATTTAAAGATCTGCTAAACTGCATCCCAAAGTAGCTTTCATCGTTTTACATTCCCCCCAGCAATGTGACCCTTAACTCTACATTGCCAACAGGCCAAGCTTAAAAAGATGTGGTTAATGGCAGTATAATGTTTTCAAGTAAATTTTAGTAAGTATTTATAAGAAATATTAGACACGGCAATGCTGGATATGTTGTGAAAATTACTGTCAAATTTAAGTGCCACGTACTTGGGAGTTTAGAATCTTTTTCAGGATTGTGAACACATATGTTTAAGGTAGACCATGAGAAACTTTTGTGGATATTGATTCTCACTGAATAAAAGTCTGCAAGTCACGTAGTCTATAAAATTAGTAGGCTAGGTTCTTCCCACTTACACAATTTTATGTTACCAAATAAAGTCTCCCCAAAAGTGAATACAGTCCACACTCAGTTAGTGCTGGAGAGTCTTTGGCTGGCCAGTGCGGTCTTTCAGTGATCTGCTCAGCTGGGCGAGAGCTCCAGGTACAGCATGGAGACTTGCTGAGGAGAGCACAGAGCTGTGGGGAGCCGCTGCCTGGGGAACAGGTGGATGATCTCGAGGAAGAGAGTTGTGTATTTGAATCACACGGGAGTACTATGTACTAGCAAAAGAAAATGACCTAACTAGAGAATCTCTTAAGGGGCACTGTGATATTAATTTCAAAAGTCTTTGCCAATTAGTGGGAAAAAATCCGGAAACAATTTAGACTTTCAAATGTGTATACATATGGGTAAAATAGTGAATGAGAAAGAGAAGAAGTTGAGGGCAGAGAGAGAGGATTTACTCCTGGGCCAATAGTTTCTGTAAGGTTTATGGGAACATATACGTGTTTTATCTGTTTGTACTGGAGAATAGCTAAAGATTTGAAACAAACAGATTCTCAGGAGCTTCTATAATGGTATTATAATGGACTTTAAAAGTGTGAACTCATGTTTAAGAACAGCTGCTACCAAATATTTGTTTTGTGAAGGCATAGGACAACTTAGTTTTTCTGAGAATCAGATTTTCCCATTTTACTTTATCCAGCAGCTGTTATTTGGGTGTCTAAACCTATGAAAATTGAGAAACTATGAACATGAGATAATCGAACAATTAGATTTCTGTATGTACCAACAAAATTTCTGAACCAAACTGGTCAGTGTTTAGGAGCTAAAAGAGAAAATAAATTTTAAACAGACATAGATAAACACACACACTATATCAACAGAGAGAGAAAACATACTGACACATACATAATAAGCACCCAATAATTGCAGTTGCTGTCATGTTATTAAATGTTATCTTTTAGAATTATGACATACTTATCATATTAGACCTACCCAGGAGGTAGCTGGGTATTTCTCTAGTGACCTGGGTGTCTTGGGGCAACAGTGCTAGTCACAGGTTTGATTTGAGGGAGAGAAGGTTTTTGCACAGAATGAACAGGATGTAAAAAATGTTCTTTCTATAAAAAGCAGTCATCTGGGCAAATGGCTTCTTGGTCTTTTGATTCCCAATTTGCAAATCAATTCACACACAGGAGTTCTTATTGTCTTTTATTGATATTCTTTGGCCGATCTTTGTTTTTACTGACCATAGGTTCTGTGGGAATCTATGCTTCCTATGCCTTCCCATTCTTTAAGGGGGCAATTAACTCGTTACTCTTCTATGGTATCTGTTATGATTTCCCCAAACTAGAAGTTATCTCTCTGATTTCTCCTGATTATCCTCTTTCTAGGTAGTTGTAGTTCTGTAAATCTAGACATCATGGATTTTTTAAGATACACTATCATTTTTGTACCTCCAAGAAAGAAAAGGCTCTGCCTATTTAACTATTTTACAATGCTTTCTCATCCTTTAGAATTTTTATCTTATATCTACTGGAAGAGCTCTTTTAGAATTAGTTAAATAAAGATTTTTGTTTAAATCTTATTGCTCTCATAAGGAAAGTGTAAATCAAAGAAATTGGTTAAGGAATTCTTCTTCATATTCAGAATCGGTTTTTTTTTAATTGCTTTTCAACTCAGTGCTGTTGATGTCAATATTTTTCCAAACACTAGCATATTCTTGAATACTTGTGATATAGCACTTCATAAAAGAATGCTTCACTGTTGTTTCTTAGATTTTCTACCAGTGTGGTCCATTTTGTAAACGTTATGCTCGCTCTTTATATGGTCTTCCAATAAAATGTCAACATAAGGTTTTCAGACAACACTCAGGATCCTATTCCTTCCTCAAATGGTGTTGCCCGAAATATTGATGGGTTAAAATTGTCCAGTCTGTCATAAGGAAAGCGCCCCACTTTGTCTGTATGCAATCAATGACAGCTTGATCACAGCTGCTACTAGGCTATCAGTAATTGTGAGATGACATCGATTTTAACAAAGATCTTGATGTCAGAGGTGTTAACATATTGTGACCCTTAAAATAGAAGAAATACAACACTACTCGCTTTGTATTCCTTGGAGTTCAACTAAAATTTCACTTCTGTGAACCTTTTGTTGGCCCCTAGGACTTTGTTCGTAGCTCTTTTCTCTGAAATCTCATAGCCCTCTATTTGGTTAAAAGGACTCAGTCATACTTTTACATGAAAATAATCCACGCACATGGTTACAGAAACCTACTGCAATCAAACAATTCCCGTCCCCTGCCCCACTACCCTCCCCGTGCCAGTGCTGACCTTGGGAACAACTGACTTGAACCATTTCTGGTTTTGGGTCTTAGGCCTGTGGCTTCCTCTGAAGGGCTGGATAATATGCTTATACTGACTTCTTTTCTTTTCAGTTATCAACCATAAACAGATACTGTAGGAGAAGAGAATTTAGCTTACTAGTTTTGCCTTCTTTCTTTCTCTGTTCCTGCATATAATTATATTAACTTTCTGAGCTTTTTAACTGGTTACATTTATAATTCCTTGCACTATTTCTCTTCCCTTCACTACAGACAGTTCCTCTTGCCTTCCTATGGCGTCAGGTTGCTATATTTCACTCTTGGCCTTCCCACTCTCTCCCCTTATATAATCATACCATCCAAGTTTTGAGAGCTGTATGGTGAGAATATTATTAATATTTCATGTTTTGTATTGTAATTAATTGAATCTTTCATTTTTGTCTAAATACTTGAACGAAAAAGTTGAAAAATCTATAAATAGCGTTAATGTTATTATGACCATAAATATCATTCACTGCAGAATCAAGAAGTGTCCCGGGATTACATTTCATTCAATATGACTCCTTAGCCACCCAAAGGAGAATCTTCCCAGAATCAAGGTTAAGGGGATTCTTTCTTCTTTCAAATGGATTCTTTAATTCCAGCACTTGGTCAAAATTATGCCATATATGGGGCACCTGGCTGGCTCAGTCCATAGAGCATGTGACCTTCGATCTTGGGTCATGACTTCAAGCCCCACATTGAGTATAGAGTTTACTTAAAAAAAAGTATGCCATATTTTATTTTGATTCATATTTAGATCAGGACTTTCTGTAAAACGTTTTCTAATTATTCTTTCTTGTTCGAGAAGGTAGGTGGGCCTTCTTCATTATACTTTTAATTTTTAGTTTATTCATTCTCTTTATTTTTTTGGAATCCATTTCATTCTTCTTTTTGACGACCATGAACTCATATTCTTATTTGGCCTAGTGGCCTCAGTTTTGAAATATGACTTCCTTTTTTCCCTTGTGCTATTCTGTGGGTTCTGTTTTTGTTTTTGTCAAATTTTTGCAGCTTCAGAATCATATTACACATTGAGTTACCTCCATTCCTGCCTTCCTTCTGGCCATTTCCTTTCAGGGGTCATCTGCTATCTGGACTGGCCATTCTCAAGTCTTTGGAGCCATCAACTGGGTTGTAGTCATGCTTTCCTAAATCCCGAATCCTCGAATCTTTCTTTCTTGGTTTACTCCTCTTTTGCTGGAATACCTTGTAAAATTCCTTCTGAGAAAGAGACTCATAGGATATAAATTTAGTCATCGTGTTACTGAAAATATATTTGCTTTGCTCTGATACATGCTTGACTGGCTAATAGAATTTTCTACTGTAGATAATTTTCTATCAGGCGTCACTGGATTATCTTCCAGTGTTTTGGTATAAAACATTTGTTTTATAGTATTCATTGTTTCACTGTGTTCATTGTTTTGGTATAAAACATTTGCTTCCATTCTGCTTCTCATTCTTTTAGAGATGTTTTTCTTCTCTGGAAACCTTTCCTGTCTTCTCTTCTTTGCTCTTTCGTAATTTCTTAGTGATATGTTTAGCAATGGATATTTTTTCCATTCTTACTCCTTGTACTTGGTACACTTTTTTTTTTCTTCAGTTTGGAAACTTGTGTCTCTTATCAGCTCTGGAAACGTTTTTCATATTATTTCATTGATCATTTTCTTTTTATACTCTTTTTCTGGAAATACTACTGGTTGGATATGGATCATTTGACCTTTTTTTTTTTTAAGCATTTTTTCCCTCTTTTTTCCTTTTGGGGAGGAATTAATTATGCACATGTGTTTTCTAACATTTCTACTGAAAAATGCTTTTGCAACTATGCATGTGATTTTCCAAAGCTCTTTCTTCTGAGGATGATGCCTTTATCAGAGCAATCTTTGAATTTATGAATGCAATGTCTTCTGAAAATGTCCTTGAAGATACTCATGAACATTTGTTAAAGCTATTTTTTCTACTGTGATTTATCTATATCCTCTGTGGTAGGTTTTCTTTCCTTTTTTTTACAAAATTTTTTCCTTATGCCGAAGCCTTCATGTCTTAGTTCATGTCTCCATTCAGCATGGCTGTTAAGGGGAAAAACAGGAAGAATGTGAATTCTGTGTGTATGGGCAGTGTTTGTCAACTGATAGGCTTTATTCTAGGCACTTGAGCGGGGAGCTGCCTTTTATGCAGAAGGTCTGTCCCCCTAAATATCAGAACATGTAAGTTCTTTACCATGTTCGTGTCAAGTCTATACTGAAAGCCCAAGTTTTCCTCAAATAACTTGTGCTTTTTAACTCCTTTAATATATAGGAGTATATGGAACAATTTTTTATTTTCCTTGGCTATTTGACATCTTTGGATATTTTGTCTCTGTGTGGGGATTTCCCTACCTTATAAATCCCTATTTTCCCAAGTTTCCTGGCTGCCTAGATGTAGACTGTGAACTAGGCTGAAACAGTGAGAGGCATTCATGCCAAATCTTAGATCGGAAGTGTGGGATATGGAAGAACAGATGAGCTCAGAGGAACTCAGAGGTAGTAGGCATTGAGGCTTCAGTCATAACACGCAATGTCTTGGCGTGGTAGCAGGGTTGTCTTTTCTAGAGCAATTTACATGGGATTTTGGGTGAGATTCTTAGCTATGTGCTTTATTAGTCAGTTCTCTGACTCTCACTGAGGTTCTGTGAGGTACCCAATAATTTTACTAATTTTTTTTCTTTCTATTAAACTAGCCAGAGTTGTTTCTCTTATTTGTAAATCACTCCTCTGACAGTTACAGGGAGTTAGATTTGGCTGCTGTGAATTGTTCATGAGGTGATGAAGAAAGTCAGATATTTCATATGCAGACCAAAACCGTCTCTTTTGGCCCCACATCACCCTGCCCTTTACCATTCAGAACATCTCCAGGGTTTTGCTAAATAAATTTGTTCCTTCGTTGATGACAGCCCCTTCCCCAAATATCCTACGTGGTCACTTCCTTCATTCTACTTCATTAATCTTTCTTCATCTTCCAGAAATTTGTTTAAATCTCTCTTTTGCTGCTGGTCCCCTCTCATTCTCTATTCTACTGGTTGATAATGATTTACTTCACCATAATACTAAAGACATCTCAGGAGTAAGAGATCAGTTTATTTCTTCAGTTTGTCATCTTGAATGTGAAGTCCCATGATACTTTACTCATATTGGTATTATAGAACTTTGATATATAAAAAATCATAAAACAATGTTACTTGTTAAAATAAATGATGATTTCCTATTAATTTTTATATTTCTAGTCCCTTGTGTGGTAACTTATATTGTACCTAATATTTAGCTAATAATTAAATGAGTTAATTTATGTACAGGTTTTTAAATTACTTTGTAGGTCAGATGCCTATTCCTACTCAACTTTGTTGACTTTATGGTACCTAAGTCTCTGAATTCTAGCTTATCCCTCTGTATTTTCAGGGAATTAATGTGCAACAAGATCACATAATTAGTCATATCAGGAATTAAAACACTTGAAATTAAGTTTTCAAAGTGACAAATGCTTATACCAAGATGATGGAAGGTTTTTTTTTTTAAATTTTAAAATAATTTAAGTCTTTAACACTACTTGATGGGAAGAAATAGCATGACCAATTTCTGTCTTATGTGAAGAATGACAAGGTTAGTAGAGATAGACCAGGCTAAATTTATTTTGACACTTGAAGAAATAGGGTTTTTCATTTATATTTAAATAAAATACTTAAATGGTATTGTTTAAGTGAAAAATGGGCACCTCTCTAGCTGAAAGTAAAAGCAAGAATTAGTGGCAGATGGCACTCATTGAGTTTACTCATCAAGGCAACAGAATTGTCAGAATTGCTTTTCTTACTCATAAACTTTTCTACAAGCCTAGTCTTTGTGAGATCATTGGAGCAAGTTGTAAATAATTTCCTTTCTTCCACTCAAACACTAATTAAGACTATTCTGCTTTATATTTAAGTAGAATTTAATACATAAAGATACACAAAGAATTTTCTGTGATAGAAGTTAAAGTCTGATTTTCTTCTGAAAACCCATAATATGATAATTCAGGAGAATATAGATTTTAATTTTTCCTTTTGTTTGAAGTTTATAATAATAACTCAAGAATCAGTGATGTGTTTAGTATGCTTACTCTGGTGAATTGTGAAAATTGAATTACTGACTGCACATCTAGGTGTTATAGGTGGATCATTTAGATCAGTCTATGAATGAATCTTTGTATATTTTATGAAGATTTCAAATAAAACACATTATTCATCTTAACTGTCAACATAGAAGGACTGTATTTCAGGGGGAACATTAGGCAATATAATCTCAAACTCCTCATAGCTTGATGTTTATCAGTGGCTCAATTTATAGGAGCTATACTTACAGAGGATTGCCTGAGGAATGTGGACTCCCATTTATTTATCTACATCAGGAACTCTTAATCTGGGAGCTTTGGATACATTTCAGAGCGTTTGTTAACCCCCTGAAATTATAGCCCTAATTTTGGGTGTATGTGTCTCCTCCTGGCAGTTGGTGCCTTGCTCTTACCAAATTCTCAACAATATCCATATTTATCTATTGTTTTAAAAGATTTTATTTCTTTGAGAGGGAGAGTGAGGGAAGGGAGGGGCAGAGGGAGAGGGAGAGAGAATCCGAAGCAGACTCTGCTGTGCAGCTCTACATGGGGCTTGATCTCACAACCCTGATATTGTGATCTGAGCCGAAATCAAGAGTCTGACACTTAGCTGACTGAGCCACTCAGGCGCCCCAACAAGATCCATATATAAAAATGGTTAAGGGGGCGCCTAGCAACAATCATTTTGTTCTCTGTATTTATAAATCTGATTCTGCTTTCTGTTTGTTTATTCATTTGTTTTTTTTTTTTTAGGTTCCACATATGAGTGAAATCACATGGTATTTGTCTTTCTCAGTCTGACTTATTACACTTAGCATCCATGTTGTCCATCCATGTTTCACAAATGGCAAGATCTCTTCCTTTTTAATGGCTGCATAATATTCCTGTGTGTGTGTGTGTGTGTGTGTGTGTGTGTGTGTGTGTGTGTGACATCTTTGTCATCCACAGAACGCATCTTTTGAAGATTGTTATTTTCTTAGCATGATGCCACCAGCCTATTTTGAAGAATATTTCAAGAGTCATATCATGCCATTCATTCATTCACTCATTCATTCAGTTAATATACAGAAAGCACCTAGTAGGTGACAGGCAGGCTTCTATGTGTGAAGGATATAATGATGAAAAGGAAATAGTAAAAAGAATCTCTTGGTCTAGTGGAGTTTACATTCTAGTGGGGAGAGTTAGACAATAAGCAAGAAAAACAGAAGTCATATTCACATCAGGTAGTGTGATAAGTGTGTTAAGGAGAAAATTCAGCAGTAACAGCAGATATGCATGTGGGGGTGGGGAAGGTGTTGAAATTTTAGATGGGCTAGTCAGGAAAGGCTCCGAGAAGGTGACTTGAACAAAAGAAGAGCAGTAGTTGATGAGGTCAGAGGGGCACTCGAGATCCAGGACATTGTAGCTCCGTGCAGGACTCAGACTTGTACTCAGAGTGGAAAGGAGAGTACTGTAGAGTTTGGGGCAAGACAGACATGATGTAGACCACTCTGGATGCTGCACTGAGAATAGACTGAACTGGAGAGGAGGAAGGGTAGCAGCAGGGAGAGCAGTTAGGAGGCACTGCTGACTGTCCAGGGAAGAGATAATGGTGGCTTAGAATAGGGTACTAGCAGTGGAGGGGCTGAGGAACTGTTGAATCGTGTGAAGTTTCCATGAAAGTCTAGTACTGTTAGGATGTTCATGAGGATGTTAACCTGTTTTGAAGTTACTCAGGCAAAAATTTCTTTCTGTTCTTAGTGTTAGGATTATTTGAACATTTCCCCAAAGCTGTTGATTTTGTTTTAAAAGTACTCTGAAGGGGCACCTGGCTGACTCAGTCAGTAGAGCATGCAACTCTTGATCTCGGGGTTGTGGGTTCAAGCCCCATGTTGGGTGTAGAGATTACTTAAAAGTACTCTGAATTTATAGTTGAACAATTTGATCATAAGAAAGCATAAAAGAAATTAATAGTTCATCTTTAAAAAGTGAATTTAACTGAATGGTATTTTGTATATTACACTTATTTTGGTCGTCTTACCATTAGTTTTCCCTTTGCTTGGTTTTTTTTTCCTCACAGTTTAAAGATTTCTGCCTTTTTTTTTTTGGTATTATTTGTGTTTTTGTAAACCTCTTTATATGTTCCTTTCTGGTACAGTGTAGGATCGTATAAATATTTGCCTCATTGAGTCTATATCAGGGACCATATTTCACACTCTCTTCAAGGTTGCATCTATGCCCTTTTCATTTTTGTGATTGTTTCTCTGTTATGTAAGAGTGAAACCTGCCTGCAAGAATTCAAACCATAAGAATAGTTTGTGTTTTGCATGGAACATTAAATAAAAGAACACTTGTCTTATAAGCAAAAACAACTGATCTATTTGGTCATTTGACTCAGCTGATAAGTTGAGTTAAAAGTGAGTCAAATCAATTGTTAGACTGAATTATTTGCCACCAGTTGGTTCATTCAAAACACTTAGTCTAATGATATGTTGTATCTATGACACATCCTGACTATGAAACTTGCATTTGGGTTTATTTTAGGAGATATTTAAAAAAAATTTTGTTTAAATTCCAGTTAGGTAACATACAGTGTAAAATTAGTTTCAGGCATAGAATTTAGTGATTTAACACTTCCATACAACAGCTGGTGCTCATCACAACAGGTGCAGTCTTAATCCCCATCACTTATTTCACCCATTCTCCCCCAGGAACCTCCCCTTAGGAGAAAATTTTGCATCAGAAACAGGTATCAAAAAATTCATATGTTCCGATAATGAGGAGTCCCAAGACTGAACAGATGTTTAGAAATCCTAAAGACACATTGTGATATCAGTGTATAAAGAACCAAACTTCTGACGAAAAACTGAGAGGCTGAAAAACAAATTTATCAGACTGTAAAATGTTTATGCTCATCCCTTTTCTTCCCGAGAGTTATTAAGTCGGGAACTAAACAAACATGTTTTCCTATTTACTCATCACATGGTACCAATTCTCAGATATGACTTATGAGATATGTTTCTCACGTCATATTTTATAATATTCTTTGTGGTAAAGCTGTGACTTCTATTTTAAAATAAAATCTCTCAGAATCATGAGAAGCTCTGAAAGGGATTGTAGAGCTCATCCATAGGGGGATTTGTACACGAGGAACCTGAGGTCTAGAGTGTTGAAGTCCCAAGTCCTACAGCTGATTAGTTGAAGATACTAGATTGGCACTCAAGACTCCTGACACCTAATTCAGAGCTTTTTTTTTTTTTTTCTTTTTACCTCAGATTAACTTTGTGTAGTGAACTGAATCCCCAATTTGAGATAACAAAAAACACTGGAACAACAAAAGCCTTTAGGCTTTCATTACAAATTGAAGCCCAATATATTAAAATTACGCTGCTGTTCTAATTCATGAGGTCCTAGTACGAATAATCTTATTTAAGATGTATTTCAAATTGAGTAGACTTCATGGGAAAGCTTGTCTCTTGAAGTCACCCTATCATTTGGATATATTAAGCCATCAACCTTTCCTTAGATTACTCTGATAACTCTCCAGTGTGAGTATTAATGCGTCGGCAGATAAACACTTGGGGTTTCCAAAAGCATACAGGGAAATTTCCTCCTCTTTATTGGAAATAAATATACAGTCATTACCTGTGCTGTTAACTGTTTGGCTTTGTAGTATCACAGTAAATATAATGGCTTTAGAAAATAAGAGAAATTTAAGAACTGAGTATAAAAAAATTAATGTTAGATTGTGTACATATTGAATCAAACTTATGAACACTTTTGTTTAGTTAAAAATTTGATCTTATCCTGTGATGCCTGTCCTGGTCTGTCATGGCATAAAGGAACATTAAAAATTTTTTGAATATGCCATATATGAAATTGTGGCTTATATTTTAACTGTGAGATAGCACGTGCATGGGAATGAATCCATAATGTCTAGCCATACTTTCATGTGAGACACTTCTCTGATATTGACGCAGAGTATTATAGAGGATTAAAATGTAAAGACTTATTCATAATCCTTTTCCTTTTCTATTTCCCCAGACAGCTTGTATAGGTAGATGTCAGGTGTTTTGTGTGTTGTGTGTGTGTATTTGTTTTAGATGTACTGTTTTTCAGGTCTACTTCTCTGAAGTAAGATGACTTGTCAAAATTTCTGTGTGGCTTTGTTACATTGGGGTAAGTAATTAGCTTTTTAAATGTCCATATATAAGAGATTTTGCCCTTCGGGATCCTGTTTCTTTTACTGGCTAGCAGAATTTCCTCTGTCTGCAGTTAGAAATTCTCATGCTCATGATTAAAAATACAAACCAAACAAAAGTGTAAGTGTGAAAATGAAAACCCTTCTCAGTCTCCTGGGACCAACCTGATGTGTAGCTTTCCAGAACTATAACACAAACAGACATACACAATTCGTGTCTATGGTTGCAAAAATAGAATTGGTCTATATCTATTGTTCTGTGTTTTTCTGCTTAATAGCTCTTCAATTTAGCATGACAACTTTTTTTTTTTTTACTGAGTACTTACTGATATGCTTATTCATTTAATGGTTGCATAACAAAGAACTTATGACTGTACCTTAAATTATTAATTTACTTGGCCAATTCCCCATTGATAGACATTTCTTTGTAACAAATAATGCTGCATTGAAATCCATACATATATCTTTGTATATTTGGGAGAATATTCCTGTTGATTAATTATTACAGAGGACTTTCTATGTTAAATAATATGCACATTTAAACATTTGATAGGTACTGTGAAATCTTCTCCACAAAATTTTGTACCATTTCAGTACCAACACAAAGTACATGAATGCTATATCCGTTGCATTTCTGTCAAAGATGTATATTATCATTCTTCCACGTTTCTGCCCTGTCAGATAAGGAAAACATGACATCTCATTTCAGTTTTATTTACTTGATTATTTGTGAGGTTGAGGACTGTTTACTGACCATTTATATTTTTTTTTAAAAGATTTTATTTATTTATTTGACAGAGACACAGCGAGAGAGGGAACACAAGCAGGGGGAGCAGGAGAGGGAGAAGCAGGCTTCCCGCTGAGCAGGGAGCCCGATGCGGGGCTTGATCCCAGGACCCTGAGATCATGACCTGAGCTGAAGGCAGACGCTTAATGACTGAGCCACACAGGCGCCCCGACCATTTATATTTCTTATGCAATTTTCTAAATCATGTGCTTTGACCATTTTGTTGCTGGATTTTATTTTCATGAGTTTTCAAAATTTCTAAAATGTCACTGATATTTAGTACTGTATTAGTCAGGGTTCCCCAGAGAAACAGAACCAGGAGAATTTATAGAGAGAGAGAAAGAGATCTATTATAAAGACTTGACTCACAAGATGGTGGAGGTTGGGAAGTCCCATGACTGCAGCTGCTGGCTGGAGAGCCAGGAGAGCTGATGGGATAAGTTCCAGTCTGGATACTGCAGGCTTAAGACCCAAGAAGAGCTGATGTTTCAGTTTGAGTCCAAAGGAAGGAAAAGACTGATGTCAGTCAGGCAGCTGGAGTTCCCTCTAACTTAACCTTTTTGTTCTATCCAGGTCTCCAATTGATCGATAAGGCCCATCCATGTTAGGGAGGGCAATCTGCTTTTCTCATTTTACTGATTCAAATGTTAAGTTCATCCAGAGCATCCTCACAGACACACCCAAACTACTGTTTGACCAAATGACTGAGCACCCCATGGACCTGACAAGTGACACATAACCTTAATCATCACAAGCCCCTAACAATTTATTATGTTTTGCAGATTTTTTCTTCCTGCCCGTTGCTTGCTACTTAACTTTGTTTTCTTTTACAGTACAGAAAGTTTATTTATGTACACTAACACCCTTATACATGTGTAGAAACAAGATATGGTGACACTTGAATGTTTTAATTTTAATTTAGTAAATGTAGCATTATTAAATTATAAATGTATATATATCAGATGATAGTCAAAACTAATTCTCTGTATCAAGGAGCAGTTTACGTGGTGGTGGTATGTAAAATATATCACTATGACACAAAATAATGGATTTATTCTCAAATGGAAGGGAGATGCCATTTTAAATGCTATTCCACATTTTAACTGCAGTAGACAATGACAAGTGTAATGTTATAAGAGGATATTATCAAGGGATGACGTTTACATTGAAAATTTCCATCTTGAATACCACCAGAAGAAGAATTGAATGTATACTAGTCTTCCTCCTACCCACTGCAGGAATATCCTCAAGAGAAAGCTTACAGATGATTTTCTAATTTCGTGATTTTAACTACTGTGCACCATAGCATGCTTCTGTTTGAAATTAGTCACCCATTGCCAATGACTTTTTTAAAAAGATTTTATGTATTTATTTGAGATAGAGAAAGAGCATGAGTGGGGAGGGGGAGGGCCAGAGGGTGAGGGAGAAGCAGACTCCCCGCTGAGCAGAGAGACCGAGGCCTGGCTCCATCCCAGGGCCTGGATCATGACTTGAGTGGAAGGCAGACACTTAAGCAACTGAGCCACCCAGGTACCCCACCAATGACTATTGAGCATACTATTCTCACTTGTTTCTTACTGCATTGTAGAGATATTTTGATTTAAAAAAAACCCACAAAAACCTCAAATCATCTAACTTAGGCTGTGTTCCAAGTATTTTAAAATTAAAGTCAGGCTAGGGGCGCCTGGGTGGCTTCAGTTGGTTAAGCGTCTGCCTTCAGCTCAGGTCATGATCCCAGGGTCCTGGGATCGAGCCCCGCATCAGACTCCTTGCTGAGCAAGGAGCCTGCTTCTCCTTCTCCCTCTGCCTGCATCTTGCCCAGCTTGTGCTCTCTCTCTCTGTCAAGTGAATAAATACAATCTTAAAAAAAACCTAAAGTCAGGCTATTTTTAACAAAACCCATTTTATCTGGCAACCATATTGGGAGATTATCCAGCTGTCCACCTGTGTGTTCTAAGCATCTCCTTGGCTAATCCAATCTGAAGGTGCTCTTACGAGTTTCTCTACAAGTCTTCCTTGTGCATACTGTTCATTCTCCTTGTAGCCATCTATATATTTACAGAAAATACCCAGCATAACTCCACTGTTAACAGAGTCAAAAACGATGCCACAAGGGACTATCAAAAAGTAACAACATACTCATTCTCTCTTATATTTTCTAATTTTTATTAGGCTCCACTCAGTGTGTTTCACATTGGCTTTCTGAAAGGTTTGTTGTTTGATGAAGTTTTGTGAATCAGAAGAGTTCTTGGGATGCTGTTACCATGATAACATATGCCTTCAGATAAAATTCTGGACTACTGGCTGTTTAGGGTTCATCTGGAGGGAAAGAAATATTGTTTGCAAAAGCATGCAAAATAGAACTATCTTTTAATTAAACTGATTCAATAGTTGCTATGTCTATGACATTAATTATTACATTTTACATTTCAAATACTTCTTTGAGGATTTTAGGCTCATTTCAGTTCAGCCAAATGAATATTCCATGTGCAGCTAGAAAATGTGCTTTTAATTAACACCAACAAATACTCATAGTTTTGTAAAATCAAAGAAATGACCTATTTTTATTGACATGTGCTAGTTTCAGAAATGTATGTTAGAAAGATGAAGTCCAAAGGAACACAATTGTAATGAGGGTCACTTTTGGTGATATTATGATACCTAATTGTTATCAGTGTGGGCGGAGTATTAGTCATGTTAGTGATGTTTGCTTTAATTTTTGCATCTGATACATTTTTATGTTAGTTTATTTTTATGGAGAAGTTTAGAAATCAAACTTTAACAGTCATTACCTATATATTGTTTAGATATTTTCATATATATTAGCTTTATGATTTAAAACATTTTTTGTGAATTGATTTTTTAACAATTGCTATTTTCTTACATTTTTACATTTACCCTAATTCTTCAGAATTCTCATTCCATGAAAATCCATGCAAAATTCTCCGAATTCTGCTTTGGTTTGTATGTGAGGCAGCAGGGCTGTTGAATTGTATGAGTAGCTTGTAAAAGAAAGAATTAATGAGAATTGATTATTATTTAATTTTCAAACAATTATTAAAAAAACAAGTACCACTTTTGAGAATTTTTTGGGTATGAGATTATATAATTATTCTTAATTTTTATATGTAGAAAAAGTGAGAATTGTCTTTAATCAGCAATGGAATATTCCTGTCATTGTACATTGATTCTTGGAGAGTGCATTAAAGCCATGTCTTAGACGTGTCATATATCTGAGGATCATGGGTAGATTCAAGAGATTATCCAGCTGTCCTGATACCGAAGAAAAACCCTTTCTAAAAACACTTGTAGTGCTAACATTTTGGTATTATTTTCTTTGAGAAATATTAAAACAGCACTTTAATATTTGCTTATATAATTGCACATCCAGATATTTCCCGCTTATACTGGAAGTTCATTAGAATAATTTTTTTAGAAAAAGCAATTGAAATATTTAGCTATATTTTTTTCATTAAAATATAAATATAGAAGGCTAGATTAATCAGGAAAATGAAGCATGAATTTCCAAAAAGAGGTGCTAATGGATGAAGTTATCTCAGTAAATTAATGTACCTTCCATTGTATAATGGAAGCACAGAGCTCTGCATCAGGCACAGACTGAACAAGTAGTAATTTAAATAATTGAGCACTACCTGGTTTAATCTTAGATACTTCTTATTTATGTCTTAGTCAAAATGATTGTTTTTCTGTGTGTCTTTTTAATATCCTAACAGAATTTATTTATTTGACAACTGCATTTAACTTGGCATATCCGATCACTCCCTGGAGATTTAAGCTGTCTTGCATGCCAACAAATACAACCTATGACTTCCTCTTGCCAACCGGAATCTCAAAGAATACTTCCAATTTGAGTGAACATTATGAGGCAGTTGTTGAAGCTAAATTGAATTCGAGTACTACCTACTTTTCTAACTTATCTTCCAAAACAACTTTCCACTGTTGCTTTTGGAGCAAGGAAGATAAAAACTGTTCTGTACATGCAGACAACATTGAAGGGAAAGCATTTGTTTCAACAGTGAATTCTTTAGTTTTTCAACAAATAGGTAAGTATATTGATGTTCCAAGCATTCCCTATGAACTGTTTTAAACAAAATGTTTTCATTCTCTGAAACCTGTATGAAATAGATGTAATATGGATGGGATTCTTAATATATTATCATCATTTTGTATTAGTAATAAAATTATGATTCATCATGTGACCAAACTAATGAGCCCCAAATTATTTTATATCTTATAAAAATGCAATGAGGGAACTCTTTTTACCTATAAATCTGTTTCTTGTAATCTTCTAAATTTGCTTTAAAATAGAAAAAGCACACCTCATTTTGTTGAGTAGATAAAATATTCAAAATATTCAACTGTTGGGTGTGCCTGGGTGGCTCAGTAGGTTAAGCGTTTGCCTTCGGCTCAAGTCATGATCTCAGGGTCCTGGGACTGAGCCCCTTGTTGGGCTCCCTGCTCAGTGCGGAGTCTGCTTCTCTGTCTCCCTCTGCCTTTCCCCCACCCCGGCTCGTGTTCTCTGTCTGTCTGTCTGTCTGTCCCTAATAAATAAATAAAATCTTTAAAAAATATTCAACTGTTGAATTAAGTTTTAAAACACTTATGAATAATATTTGTCCAAGTGAGGAATCTCTCTGTAGCTGATTATATATTTTAAATCAAGGGGTATTTTGTTGTTTAAGTATAATGCATACTGAATGTGGCTAGGGTAGTTAGTAATTCTGCATTTGGAAAGCAAAACCAAAAAATTGTTTCCAAGCCTTCTGGAAAAGCTAACAGAGCAGAATCAATTGATTCAGCAATACAAAGAGACCTACAATATGAAAACAGAGACACACATAAGTATAGCACTCCTATAAAGGGTTAATCAGAATTTCTCACTCTCAACATTATTAACATTTTGGGCCAGACAATTCTTTTTTTTTTTTTTTTTTTTTTAAAGATTTTATTTATTTATTGGACAGAGAGAGACAGCGAGAGCAGGAACAAAAGCAGGGGGAGTGGGAGAGGGAGAAGCAGGCTTCCTGCTGAGCAGGGAGCCCGATGTGGGACTCGATCCCAGGACCCTGGGATCATGACCTGAGCCGAAGGCAGACGCTTAACGACTGAGCCACCCAGGCGCCCGGGCCAGACAATTCTTGGTTATGGGGGGCCTTTCTGTGCATTGTAGGATATTTAGCAACATCCCTGGCTTCTGCCTCTTAGCTACCAGTAGCTCCTTCCCCAAAACATATCTCCGAACACTGTCAGATGCCCCTGAGGGCCAAGTTGCCCCTGGTTGAGTATCACTGATTAGATGGAAGAAACATGCCAGTTTATTGAAATCAGCTTAGGAATAAGAATAAAGCATAAATATACAATAAAATGGGAGTTTTAAAACAAGTTAGTAGTAATAACTCCTAGTGTCTCCAAATGATTCTATGGCCATTAATTAATACAATTCATTTAATATTAAATGAGGCATTTTTTTTTTTCATTTGTAGGGGAACTTAGCCATTTGGTGATTATTAAATATACCAAGGATGAATTTAATAAGTCAGGGCCTTTGTGATGAGCTTTGAAACGATCAAAAAATGTTAGTACTTTCTTTAGTTTTCAAGAGGAGTGATTATGATGCTGTAGATTTAAATTTTACACATAAATAAAGCTTGCATAACTAGTCACTTCTTAGTGAGTTTAACTAAAATTAGTAGGTTAAATGATGGTTACTGAGGATTTCAACTGATTATTCTACCAGGCATGCTGTTTACTTCATAAGGGCTCAACAGTGTTGTAAAATGCCTACCAGCTAGAAATCCTTCAGGTTTGGGGAAATATGTTAGCACTGTTTTAGGTTAGCCATTATTTCTAGTTTTTGCTATTCTTGCTTTTTAAATTACAAATCACCAATAATTTATTACCAGGTGAGTTTTTCAGTGCACGGTGAAGTATACTTGCATCAGTTGTATTTGGGGACTATAATATTACAATAACAAGAATTTAAGACATGAATCATAGTTCACATGTGAATCACTGTGCTTTTATTGCTAAAGCAGACACATAAATACTGCTCCACATTTACTGGTACCTTGATATTGAATATTTTCTTTTCTCCTGGAAAGCAAGCATGAACTGAGCTAGGTGACTTTTGAGGTCTTTTTGTCCTACTTAAGTAGTTCAAGATTTAAAAAAAGAAAAAGTTTGAGAATTTAACTGTCTTATTTTACCTAAAAGGAAACGGGGGGGCCTCAGGAGCTAGGTGACTTGGGCAGATACATACCACTGGTTAGAGCTGGTTTTTTTCTCTTAGAATAGGTAATGGAAATTGTATCAGAACACTGGTAAATTTAATTTAGTTCTTCTCTTTCACTGAGTTGTTCAGAATGTTTTTCAGATTTAATGTAGTTTATTTTTAATTCAGGTGCAAACTGGAACATACAGTGCTGGATGAAAGAGGACTTGAAATTATTCATCTGTTATATGGAGACATTATTTAAGACTCCTTTCAATACTTATGACCTTAAGGTTCACCTTTTATATATTCTGTAAGTACCAAATAAATTAATTTGGAAATTTCTACAACACAATTTTTTTTTTAATGCAAGAGCTTTCGTATACAGAAGTGGATTATGAAAGCTCTCCTCTCTTTATATTTCCTTTTGTATGTATGTACATTTCTAGAAGGCAGTTTTATATATACTTTTTTTTAAAGATTTTTATTTGTTTATTTGACAGAGACACAGCGAGAGAGGGAACACAAGCAGGGGGAGTGGGAGAGGGAGAAGCAGGCTTCCTGCCGAGCAGGGAGCCCGATGCGGGACTTGATCCCAGGACCCTGGGATCATGACCTGAGCCGAAGGCAGACATTTAACGACTGAGTCACCCAGGCGCCCCAGTTTTATACATTTTTCATGCAATATTCATCTCTATTAGGTTTCCTCTTTGCTCCTCCTGTTGATTAAGGTAGCAAGCCACTGCAGTTATGGATGGGCATATATTCTGAAAGAAGGATGAACTCAGTTCAGGCGTCTTAGATATTTGAGTGAGGGGAAAAACTTATTATACATTTCTTTTTCAGGTAGATTTTTTTTCTCATCTTTGCTCATTTTATTAGCTTAAAAATATAAGTGCTCAATATTTATTTGTGCTGGCTAGAGAGCCAAGATGGTGGTTTTACATAGCCATACACTTATAATTCCAGCTAAGACATCATTCAAGTTTTCTAAAAACTCTAGTGATATTACATATCATTTCTATGTGAATTTTAGTTCTTTAAAATTTTTTTCTAATTCTTTTCTGTGATGCTTAAGGAGAAAGGGACTAATTTCTTTCAGTTCTATAGTTTTTGAGATCATACCATTGAGGGGTGATGTGCTAGAAACTGTCCATATAAACATGAGTCAAGATAGGAAGTAGAATGGTGGTTACTGGGGACTAAGGGTGGGGGTAATGTGCAGAGTTTCAGTTTGGGAAGGTGAGAAGAGTTCTGAAGCTGGATGGTGGTGATGATTACCCGACAGTGGGAATATACTACTGTCACTGGACTGTATGCTCAAAATGGTAAATTTTATGTTATGTAAATTTTAAGTAAAATAATTATATTAATTATATATTTAAAACAATCATATTTTAAATTAAAATAATTTATTTTTTAATTTAAATTCAATTAGCCAGCATGTAGTACATCCTTGTAAATTAAAATAATTTTAAAAAAGAAACTTAAAGATGTTAAAAAAAGAAGAGTTATGATCTCTGTCTTGGAGGCATCAGAGGCTAGTGGTTGGGGCAGATATGCACATGGCTTCAGTTTTAGTGGTTACTGTTGTATGTTGGGTAGGAACATGAAACCGTGGGAGCACAAGATTGCTGTGGAAGCCTTAGGTGGGGTCTAGTGCCGCTGAATTCTAGATGACTCTGGAAGCCCCTACTAGGCCCCTGCTTCTTTGTGCAATTCTCTTTAGGGCCAAGGTCCAGAATGGGACTATCTGGTGAGAACGTGCTCCTAGCCGCCACTGTTTGAGCTGTACGAAACATTAGATTTTCCAGACAAATGCTGGGCAGCCAGGAAACCTTGATACATGTTCACAACAGAAATGACTGAGCTATAGATCTCTAGAGGCCCACAACGTAACAGGTTGTAAAGTGGGAAGGTTGGAGTAATAATTGGTAAAGCACAGCCAAGGGTGGATATTTAAAGGACAGGAAAGAATGAGCTTATTTCTAGTCTGTAGTTCATGATCCAGCAAGGGGAGAAAGGTTGAAGATAGGGTGGGAGGGGACCCATTCAAGATCTATGACTGAGAGTGAATATGTAAATAAGCAAGTTCCAGGAAAAGAGCACAGATGGAAGGTTCATCTCAAGATGAAGGAGGCTCACTTCAACTGTAAGTAATGAGGAAAGAAAGGAAGCGCTCTTTTGGATGGAGATATATTTGAAGTTTGGAGTAGAAAATTTCCTACTTTATTGAGCAAAATAGATTTTAGCTCAGACAAAAGAATTCCTTTGCAATGTAGCACATTCCTACGAAGACCTAAATATTTTGGATGGTGATCAGAAATTCTCTGGGTGCCTATTCAAGATAATTTCAAACATTATCAGGAAGCTAGGGCAGTGTGCTTGGGGTTAAAGCACTGTGGCTATGTGTAAGGATTTAAATTTTATTATGTATAGGTTATAGTTATGTCTTGAGGTATGCATTTTCAGAAAAAGACACACATGAATATGTCAGAACATTACAAAATTGCGTAGTAACTTACCTACAGCTGAGAATTTTCACTTCACTTTACTCGGCCAAGTAGCCACTGGTCTGTTCATCTAAATTGTCAGACCCAGAAAAATGAGAAAATAATGATACATTAACTAGATTTTTAACTTGCTCATATGATGAATTTAGCAGATTCTTTTGACCTGCTTTTATTTTATTATTATTATTATTATTATTATTATTATTATTTTTAGAGAGGGAGAGAGAGAAGGTGGGGGAGGTACAGAGGAAGAGGGAGAGAGAGAATCTTTTTTTTTAAAATATTTTATTTATTTATTTGACAGAGAGAGAAACAAGAGAGAGGGAACACAAGCAAGGGGAGCGGGAGGGGGAAAAGCAGGCTTCCCGCCAAGCAGGGAGCCCGATGCGGGGCTCGATGCAGGGCTTGATCCCAGAACCCTGGGATCATGACCTGTGCCAAAGGCAGACGCTTAATGGCTGAGCCACCTAGGGGCCCCAGGGAGAGAGAATCTTAAGGAGGCTCCATGCCCAGCATGGAGCCCGACTCAGGGCACCATCTCACGAACCTGAGATCATGACCTGAGAGGAAATCTTAACTGACTGAGCCACCCAGGCTCCCTGACCTGCCTTTATTTTGAACTCAGGTTTTTAAAAATATCAGCACAGGAAAACTTATCATAATTGCATGCAATTTGAGAAACATTGTGGGTTTTTTTTCTCCCCCCCGCCACATTAATTGTTCTCTCCTTTATACAATTTGGTTAATATGTCCATTTTACCCATTGTTACATGCTGTTTCTGTCTTGAATTCTGTTGTGTGCATCTTTGGGCACTATGTCTCCAAATAATTTAAATAAGAAATTTCATATTAGGAGGAAGAGATGGTCAATATAATGAACAAGACCTCCATGGGAGGGAAAATCCATAAAGGTGGTTACTGTAAGAAGAATTTTTAAATCAATATCCCCTTCTCCAGACATTAGAGAATTCTTGAGAAATCTTTCAAATGCTTCCATGTGTAAACAAGTATGTTTTTTAAAGGAACTAAAACCTAATGTTTATAAGGGATTTAAAGCCCTAAAGATATGTCCTGTAAGGGAAAACATTGTTTGAGCTCAGATATTAATGTTTGTAGAGAATCCAAAAGGAGAGCTACCATAGAAATGTGCTATTTATAACTGCTTTATCTTTGACCTGGAAGAGAAATCCTTTTCTTCCATTATGAGATGTCTACTGTGCACACCAGCTACTGAGCTGAGGGTGGGCAACCATGTTGAACAGCTCAGACACAGCCCTTGCCCTCCTGGAGCTAACAGTGAAGACGAGGGGCATAACAAAGTTTGAAAACACTTTGGTGAAATAAACACAGGGACTTGTGAAAACATATACAGACAGGCAGCAGAAGTATCTGTCTGGATTACGAGGGGACACAGGAGGAACCAGGTAGAGTGAGGAGCATTTGCAAGGTCCCACAGTCACATCTGAACATTTGAGGACATGAAAAGGTAAGCCTGCTTGGGTTATAAAGCTGGGGAATGGTGAGAAGTGGAGATGGATGAGTAAGTAAGGGTCATCCAAGGGGTTTGGACTTCTGTAACTGTTAAACCCCTGCTTTACTTTTTCTCTTTACTATTCCCGCATCAGCATTCTTGGTGATTTCCATGTCCATATAGATGATCTTCAATTTCTTGAAGGCTTTACTTTCCCTATTCTTGTTTCTTCACCCCATCTAGTTCTCCCATTCTCGTGGACCTACTCCAGACCTTGCCATTACTGGTAAGCATGCTCTGTCTGTAATTTCAGTTTCAAGGATCCCACTCTCTGACCATCTCCCCTTCCTCTTAACCTTATGCTTATTCCCTCTATTACCTCAACCTCAGGAATAATTCTCCGTGTTTCTTGGCTCTGCCTTATGAGTTTCTTTTTCCTGAAGGGCTGCACATCTCTGCAATGGGGGGTGGGGGGGGAGTGTTCCTCAGCATGCCTCCTGTCAGCACAGTTTGGGAATCCAATGGCTTCGTTTCATTTTGTACCCTTTCAGTCTGAGCTAGTAGTGTTTCTGCTACCGTGTTCTCTCACAAGAACACACAGCCTTCTGTGAATCTCACTGGGGTTCACCCCATTAGATGAAAGCCTGAAGATCTCTTAGAGATAAGCCCTCCTCTACCTTCTCTTTGATCTTTGCTTGGAAGCCATTTTCTAGTGGTGACATCTTCGCCATCTCGAGCGGCTAGGCATCTCGCAGCTCTCAACTCTTGGTTTCTTTTGTTTAACAGCCCTTTGCTTAATGTGTATCTCTCCTCTTGTGGTCAGAAGAAACCAAGAGGCCACCTTCAAACACCTGCCTGGCAATTTCCTGCAGCAGATCGCCCAGTTCAGGAGGCACACACTATGTGCGACTTAGCTTTCTGCCTCTACATAAGATTCTCTTTCCTCCAGTTTCCAGTCCATGTTCCTCACTTCCTCTTGTGCCCTCACTGACGGTATCCTCAAACTCCACATTTCCACTCGAGTCTATTCAAGGCAATTTAGGCCTTCTTTAGCATGCTTCTCCAAATCGTTCCAGCCTCTGGTTCTAAAGCCACCTGGTTCTAAAGCCACTCCCACATTTTTAGGTGTATTTGTATGGCAGCATCCCATTTCCAGGTACCAATACCTGCCTTGGTTATCTATGCTGTATAATAAGCTACCTCAAGTTTAGTGGCTTAAAACAACAATCATTTATCATCTCACAGGCCATGTGGGTCAGGAATCCAGGTGCAGCTTAGCTGGGGACATGTGCCTCGAGGTCTTTCACAAGGTTGCAGTGAAGATGTCAGCTAGAACTGCAGTTATTTCAAGGCTTAATTTCAGGAGAATCTGTTTCCGGGCTTCCAAGTTCCTCATGGGCCATTGGATGGAAGGCCTTAGTTCCTCCCTGGCTGGGACTGGAGGTCTCCTTCATTTGCTTATCATGTGGATTTCTCTATAGGGTACACTACAACCTGGCTGCTGGCTTCCCTGAGAGAGAGCCAGAGACACTCCCTGATGACCTTGATTTTGATTTTCAGCAGGAAAACAGGAGCAGGGGAGAGGTTCTCTTATAATTGCTTTCTCACCTAAACCTACTAGCCTGCTCATATCAGTGCCCACACGGTATCCTTCTCTTCTTTAATCATGGTTGAGTTCTCTGTGCTCCAATCTAAAGCGAACACTTTCTCATGTGTTTTGGGTCCATCCCCTGTAGTTTACTCAAGGACTTGGCGCTTGCAATTATCCCCTCTCTTTCTTGCATTATCAAGTTTTCTTCTCAGCTGATAACATGCTGTGTAATAACTCCCATTTAAGACATAGATCACACATTCCATCAAGTCACCACCCCATTTCACTGCTTTCTTTAAAGAAAATAAAGTTTTGAATGATTTGAATATATTATATTTTCAGAAGTTAATTATAAAGTCAACAAAAATGGCTTCTGGCCATTTTTGGGAATAATACAGTCTGGGATTACTCTTCTGTCGTAAACAACTAGAGAACTTGATAAAATGTAAGAAACATCTACTTCCAGATATGGGACAAAAGCCGAACAGATCTGTGATTCCTAAGGAAAGGAAACAAAGTGAGTCCTGAATTAGTCTTTCTGGACTAGAGGCAATTTCCAGAACCTGGCACAGGGCTGGGAAACTCAAGTGGAGCCCAGTGACATTGCTGGATCAAGGAAACAGAGATAGGAGTTCAGAGAGTGTAAGGAGGCCTGAATTTGTGGGGCAGAGTATAGAAGCAGGGAGTTCACAGAATTAGTACTGGGGTCCCCTTGACTGATTACCAATCTGCCCATGATGTTGGGTAAGAAACACTAAGTTGGGCAAGAAACACTAGGAAGAGAACAATTCTTTAAAGTTACATAGGACCAGGAATAATTAAGTTTCTATCAGGCAGATTGGTGAATATCAATGACAGTCAGTAGAAACCCCATAATAGCCACATTCTAAAAGTGGGGCCAAATTAGCCCTAGAGTCAAGGCTACTCTCTCCGCAAAAAAACTTGAAAGAAAAAAGGTTCAAACTGGTGCCTAAGTAACTTAACTGCCTGCCAGAACAAAGTCCAACATTTTTTAAAGCAAAACAATACAATTCAACACCCAAAAATGTAATATTCACAATGTCTGGCATCTAGTAAAAAAATACTACACATGTGAAGGAACAGAAAATGTAACCCCTAGCCAGGAGGGAAAAAAAAAATCCGTCAATAGAAACAGATCCAGAAATGACAGGAATAATAAAAGTAGCAGGCAAGGATGACATTACAATGTTCCACATGCTCAAGGATATAAAGGAAAACATGAACATGAGGAGAGAAATTACGTGGGTAGCATTGTTTCTGGACCCTCTCAGCTACAGAGCTAGTTACATGTATGTGTACATGCAATACACACATGATGTATATGTATATATAATATGCAAAAATCTATATTTCTATATCTCTGTATATACATATATTAAAAGCATGTATTCATACTAATATCTCCCATTTTTTAAGATTGATTTATTTATTTGAGAGCGAGAAAGTGAGAGAGTTGGTGGGGAGCAGAGGGAGAGGGAAAGAGAGAATCTCAAGCAGACTCCCCACTGACCATGGAGCCTAACCCAGGGCCTGATCTCACGACCCTGAGATCATAACCTGAGCCTAATCCAAGAGCCTGACACTCAACCAACTGAGCCAACTGGGTTCCCATAATATCTCCCATTTTAGCCCAAAATCATAGGATCCATTCTAGCCTTTTTTCTTTCTTCCTTTCTTCCTTCCATCCCCTCTCTCCCCTCCACTCCCCTCCCCCCTCCCCTTTCCTCTCCTCTTTCTCCCCCACCCTTTCCTTTCCCTTTTCCCTCCACCTCCCTCTTTCTTTTCTCTCTCTCTCTCTCTCTCTCTTTTTTTTTTCCAGCAATAAGAAACCTGGCTTCCCTTTCCCACAATATCTAACCCATTTGCTTAGTCCTAGAACACATGTAAAGTAGTTTTGGAATTGCTAAGCTACACTTCTGTGAAAAACAAGCATACCAACTAGAGTACAATATTTGTCTACACTCATTTTGCCTTTGCTAAGGCTAAAGGTTACATGATCAAAACACTATGTTCCAAATTTTTAATTAGGCTTTCCCTCCCCTGGGGCACCTGGGTGGCTCAGTCGTTAAGTGTCTGCCTTCACCGTAGGGTCCTGGGTCCCAGGGTCCTCGGATCGAGCCCCACATCGGGCTCCTTGCTCAGCCGGGAGCCTGCTTCTCCCTCTCCCACTTGCCCTGCTTGTGTTCCCTCTCTAGCTGTCTGTCTATCTCTCTCTGTCAAATAAATAAAATTAAAAAAAAAAAGATTCCCCTCCCCCTCTACCCATGTGGTTATACTATTAACTTGATATACTTTAAGGTTCATTTGTTTTGTTTTCTTCTTTTCTTTTTCTTTTTTCTTTCTCCCTTTCATACTTGTTGATTTTCCATTTGTTTGGTAATATCTTACATCTGAAGAGTACTTCGTATTTTACAAAATGCCTCTTAAACTTGTCTCCTTGGTGAGATTTATCTAGGCCATTACTTCTCATTTGGGCCTGATTCATGAGATCTGGAGTAGAGCCAGTAATTTGCATTTTTATGAAGTTCCGGAGGATGCTGATGCTAGTGGTTTGGGGATAACTCTTTGAGAACCAATGTATGGCTCTTATTGAAAACAGGTTCCTTAGTCCCAGACCTACTGAATTCTCCATGAAGGGTCTAGGAATCTATTTTTAACAAGGCTCCAGGTGATTCTGATCATGAGACTAGTCTGGGATACTAATTTGGTCTTTGAAATTTGGGGGATTGGCAAAGTAGATTTTTTGGGTAACATTTGTATAGATTACCAGTCTGAGATTTAAAATAAGTGACTTGATCAAATGATATACAAAACTAATACTGTTTTAAACAATTCCCATGTATTCATTTGTCCACCATGGTTTGCTCTCAGTTTATGTCACAGTTATGAACTTGCATGGAGCCCATTTGATGTTATTCCTGTAATAACTTAGCATAGATCTTTGCTTAGGTAAGTTTTAATATATTCGTAGAAAAATAATTCCGGGAACAAATAATATGACCAAAGGTCAGAGGATCGAATGTGCTCTCTGTATAAACTACTGTGTCTATCAAAAATGAAATTTTGGTACTAAATATTTATATATCTAACTTCTGAGTAGAAAAATTGCCCAAATGGTAAAATTTGCAAAGAAGCTAAATTTAAAATTTGAGAAATGCTTTGTTTTGTTTTATTTTACTATTTTCACTTTTAATAAAGTTTGCTCACATATAGAGAGATTAAATAGAGGCACTGAATTTGTGTGTGTGTGTGTGTGTGGTGTGTGTGTGTGTGTGTGTTGGCAAGGTATAAGATACTTTGCTGCATAAAAATTTTTCAAGGATTTCAGAAGTTCTTAAGTTTTAATTATTTTAAGCCAATGTATCTCCTTTCTTATTTTTAAAATTTTTATTTTCATTTTAATCCTTATGCTTTAAAATTATCAAAATTTAGAGTGCTGTTTGATGTTCACAAATACTTAAGACTTCTTTTCAAAGGTAAAAGAAGATCTAATGTTGACTTTGACAAGTAACAAGGCTCCTGTATTCCAGGTTTCATACAAACTTTGCAGTTTATGCTCTCATAAATATGAGAAATATCTCATGTTTTCTTCAAGGAAAAGTAATTTAATTGATCCTCTAATTCTTTAAAGTTCTGATGTATGGAAGTGTTAAGATGATTCAAATTATAATTCTTTTTTAGTTGTGGCCACTAGTGTATTAATCCCCTAAATAAAATAATAAAGTGGCCACAGTAACAGGGAAATTTGTCTTATGATAATAAGACGTCTTGGGTGTAAGGAAGTGAGCAAGGAACATGGAAGCACAATACTTCAGATTAGTTTCAGGTCCACATTGTCTCTGAGCCTCACTTTCTTGCTTATAAAGTAGGTGATATTAGTTCCCTGATAAGGTATTTTGAAAATTAAATTAGTGATTCCCAAGGTGTATATGTAAATTGTAAATATGCTATACAAGGAAATGTGATGATATATTTAATGTGGATTTTCTATTTTTGTGTCCTTTGTCCATCAAGTTCCCACCAGTAGGGAGTACAAAATGTTTCTGGCCAATAGCTAGGATTGAAAATTTTTTCTTTAAGGGCCAGATAGCAAATATTTCAGACTTTGCAGGCCATATGGTCTTTCTTCCAACCTTGCAGTCATAGTTAATATGTAAATGAATAACCATTACTATGTTCATGGACACGGAAATTTGGAATTTTATGCAATTACCATGTATCATGGGACATTCTTCCTCTTTTTTTTTTTTTTAAACCACTTGAAAATGTGAGAAACCATTCTTAGCGCACAAGCTGTACAAAAAACAGGTGTATTTGGCCTGTGGGCTGTAGTTTCCTCACCCCTGTGTAGAACATTTGAAAATTAGTTTTAGATTGATTCTTAGAGTTTTATAATGAGAATATCTGTTGGGATGGTTTGGGAAATTTCTGAATGGAGATGCCTTTAAGAAAAAATCACAATTAATGAATTACTAGAATAAACACATATATTACATATAGTCATTATTCTAAATATATAGTATATATGTTTTCTTTGTGTATATTGAAATTATAAAGAAATTAACAATGAGATTAATTAAATAGAACACACAACAGTAAAGTCATAGAGAAACCAGATAGTTAATCTAATTGGTAATCAGCCCGATTCTACAAATACCCACTCTATTTAGAAAAAATGGCATTGACAAGACCATCTACAGTAAGACGGTGTAATTCTAACTTTTCTTTTTGTTTTAAAAAAGAAAAATATCACTAGAATTTTCTGTCCTTTAGAAAGCATTAGTGAAGAATGTATGCCTTATTTTCTGTTCTATTTTTGCTGTAAAATTTGGGAGTTCTTCAATCAAAGCATAATACTGTACAGGCATATTTCTGACATAAAATACCCCAATTTTCTCAATTTGTTCCATACCCTTTTCATAAAAGCCTTTATTTTAATACTTAAAAAATACCTAAAAGGCATAGTGTGATGTTTTCAAAAAACGACATTTCATTGGCTTTGTAAGATTTAGATAAAATTGAAAATGCTAAGTCATCCCCACTCTAATTCAAAATGTTATTTTATGGGTGTATGGCACTTTAAAGTTTTCAAAAATACTTTTATGTAATTGTCTTTTATATTTACAACAGCATTATAAAGGGAGATGGTGCAGGCATTGTTCTCTGTTTTATTGATTGTGGAAACCAAGGCTCATAAAGAAGAACTTACCTGTCTATGGTCTTATGGCTCAAAAGCAAATGGAAGGATTTGATATTAAGTCTTGGTGTTAATTTAGTGTGCTTCTAACAATATTATTATCTCTGACACAGTGCCCAGTAGACTGCTTTGCACGTTGAAAGAACTGTAAATGTTGTTTCTTGATTGATTTCTTTTAGGACTAAAGTAATACTGAAGTCTATCTCAGGAAACTTGAAAATCTATCAGAATTCACATTTAATACTAGTGGTGTATGTATGAAAGATTCGGGTCGATTTCGTTTACGTTGTATTTATATGTGAATTCTCAGGTATATGCTAATTAGCAGAGTTTCTAAAGCAGTGCTTTCTCCACACTAATTTTTAATTAGTATATTTAGCACTTACAGTCTTTTCCCTCCAAAAGGACTGCAGGAATTCTGAAGGCAGTGATCATGTCTAAATATTAATACTCCCTTCCCATCCCCAAGTTCTTTAAAAAAGATAGAGTGGTTTAGATAGAAGGCACAGGTGTTTATGGACAGAATGGGGTGGCTCAAGGAAGACAGGGAAATATTAGTTACCCCTCCCCCCCATGACTCCCCCCACCCCAAACAAGTCTTCTTATTTACAGCTAGGCTTAGACTCTCCAGGCAACCATGCAGATTAAAAAAAACAACACTAATAAATCAGAAATAACAACTCTGTGTCTTGGTTGCATTCTATTCACCTTTGTGCCTTGAGTTAGGTAATTCAACCCAGCTAGTTATAGGCAGTCACCCACTTAACGATGGTTTGACTTATGATTTAATGGTGTGAAAGCCATACTCATTCAGTAGAGTTTTGAATTTTGATTGTTTCCCAGACTAGTGATATGTGGTAGGATACTCCCTCTGATGCTGGGCAGCGGCAAGTCCTAGTCAGCCACGTGACCATGAGGGTAAACAACTGATACACTTCCACCATCCTCTCTCTCTCTCTTTTTTTTAACTCTTGGTAAGATATTCAGTAAATTACATGAGATGGTCAACATTTTATTATAAAAAAAGCTTTGTATTAGATGATTTTGCCCACCTGTAGGCTAGTGTGAATGTTCTAAGCATGTTTAAGGTAGGCTAGGCTAAGCTATGACATTCGGTAGGTTAGGTGTATTAAATGCATTTCAACTTAGGATATCTCTAATTTGCGATGAGTTTATCAGGAGGTAACCCATCGTAAGTCAAGGAAAAACTACAATTACTTTTTTTTAAGATTTTATTTATTTATTTGAGAGAGAAAGAGAGCACAAGCAGGGTGGGGCGTGGAAGGGGGGCTGTTGAGCAGAGAGGGAGAAGCAGGCTCCCCGCTGAGCTGGGAGTCCGTTGCAGGGCTTGATCCCAGGGCCCTGAGATCATGACCTGAGTCAAAGGCAGACGCTTAACCGACTGAGCCACCCAGGTGCCCCTGCAATTACTTTGTAAGGTTAGCTCATTCATTTGTAGGTTTACAGTGTTGGGCAAAGTATTGCTTAAAAAGTTTTTCCTAAATTTTCTTTTTTTGGGTAAACAGCTTTATTGACATAAAATTAATAGACAATAAACTGTACACGTTTACACAGCTTATTATATATTTAAAGTATAAATTGATAAGTTTTTCTATATGAAATCACTCATAAAATCATCACCCTAATAAAGAAAATGAATATATTGCCAATCACAAAATTGCTTCCCGCCCCTTTGTAACCCCACCCACTGCCCCTGCCTGTGGTCCCTACCACCCTCATCACCCTCCACTGTCCCCAGGCAATGAATGACCTGCTCTCTGTTACCGTAGGTTACTTTGTATTTTCTAGGATTTTATATAAATGCAATCATACAGTACTTTTGTCACGCTTTCATGCAGCATGATTATTTTGAGAGTTATTAATGTTGTATGCATCCACTAGTAGTTCATTCCTTTCCATTGTGAAGTAGCATTCCATTATATGGATATACCACAATTTGTTTATCCATTCACCTGTTAATGGACATTCGAGTTATTTACAGTTTTTGGCTATTACAAATAAAGCTGCTACAAGTCTCTCTGTTTGTTTGTATATGAGTCTCTGAGAGGACATATACTTTCATTTCTCTTGGATGACCACCTGGGATAGAATGTGTAAATCGTATGGTAGGTGTAATTTTAACAACTTAAAAATTACTAAACTATTTTCCAAAGTTGTATCATTTTACAGTCCTACCAGCAGTGGATCAGAGTTCCAATTTCTTCACATCCTTATAGTTAATTTTTAAAATTTTAGCCATTCTAACATGTGGATAGTGGTATCATTGTGGTTTTAATTTGCATTTCCTGAATAACAAATGACCTTGGGCTTCTTTTCACATCCTTATTTTCATTCATTTATCTTCTCTAAGTGCATGGTGAAATCTTTGCCTATTTTTAAATTGTATTGTTTGTTTTATTATTATTGAGTTTTGAGAGTTCTTTATATCTTCTGGAGACAAGTCCTTTATCAGATAGATAATTGAGAAATACATTCTCTCAGTCTATGGCTTGTCTTCTTGTTGTTCCATAGTGTCTTACTTTCAAAATCAGAGTTTTCAATCTTGATAAGAATCCAGTTTATCAGTTTGTTCTTTTATGGATCATGCTTTTGGTGTTGCATCTGTGGAAATGTTACCTTACTGAAGGTAACAAATTTTTGTCCCCATGTTCTCTTCTAGAAGTTTTATGGCTTTAGGTTTTACATTTTTTTTTAAAGATTTTACTTATTTATTTGACAGTGAGAGAGAGAGAGAGACAGTAAGAGAGGGAACACAGCAGGGGGAGTGGGAGAGGAAGAAGCAGGCTCTCCGCTGGGCAGGGAGCCTGATGTGGGGCTCGATCCCAGGACCCCGGGATCATGACCCGAGCTGAAGGTAGACGCTTAATGACTGAGCCACCCAGGCACAGGTTTTACATTTGAACTGATGATCCATGTTGAATTAATTTTTGAATCTGGTGTGAGTATGGATTGAAATTTGTTTTGTTTTGCATATAGATATCCTATTGTTCCACATGACTTAATGAAAAGATTACCCTTTCTCCTCAGAACTGCTTTTGCGCCTCTGTAGAAAGAAGCTGGCTGTGCATATAAGTGTTGGTCTCTATTCTGTTCCATTAATCTATTTTTCTGTCTTAATACTAATACTCTGTTGGCTTGATTATTGTGGTTCATTAGCTATAACTCCTTGTTTTATTATTTTAGTGGTTGCTTTAGGATTTATAATATAGGTTTTTAACTTATTACAATCTGACGGATGTACCTCTAAGTAATATCATCACACTTCATGTATAGTATGAGAACATTAAAACTGCACACTTACGTTACGTCTCTCTCCCCCAAGCTTAGAGCCAGTGTCACACATTACACTTCTACCTGTGTTATAAACCCTACACTCCATGGTATTATTTTTGCTTTAAGCAGTCAGTAGATATTTACCCTTTTAAAGTTATTTTCATTTCTTTTTATTTTTGAAGATTTTTATTTATTTATTTGAGAGAGAGAAAGAAAGAGGTAGTGAGAGAGAGCATGAAAGGGGAAGAGAAGGAGAAGCAGACTCCCCACTGAGCAGGGAGCCGGATGTTGGGCTCGATCCCAGGGCCCTGAGATCATGACCTGAGCCGAAGGCAGACGCTTAACTGACTGAGCCACCCAGGAGCCCCAGTTATTTTCATTTTTTGTGTGGAATCAGATTTCCATCTGCTGTCATTTCCTTTTTGTCTGGTGGACTTTCTTTGGCACTTTTCATAATGCAGATCTGATGGTGACGAATTCTTTCAGTTTTGGTATGCCTGAGAAAAGCCTTTATTTCATGTTTATTTTGAAAGGTATTTTCTCTGGGTATAGAGTTTTAGGATCAAAATGCTACTTTCCTTTTGGTACTTGGCTATTGCTTCACTCTCTTCTTGCTGCTATTATTTCTAATGGCTAACCTGCTTGAACCCTTATCTTTGCATCTCTGATATAATGTATCCAGTTTTTTCTAGATGCTATTTAAGCTGGATGTCCAGAACAGTTCACCTCAGTTTGGATTTTTGTCATGTATTTTTGTCACCTATGCTAATATTTGGCTCTTTCTTTTGCACGTAGGCCTGAAGCGTTAGAAGAGTCACCTCTGGTCCCCCAGAAAGGCCGTTTTCAGATTGTCCAGTGCAACTGCAGTGCTCACGACAGCTGTGAATGCCATGTGCCTGTGCCAGCCGCCAAACTCAACCACACTCTCCTTCTGTATTTGAAAATCACGTCTGGTGGAATAAATTTTCAATCACCTCTAATGTCAGTTCAACCCATAAATGTTGGTAAGTCATGCATAAAAAATGTATGATATCTAAACACCAGCCACACAAATAGGTTAAACATTGCTTACAAAAATTTTCAATAGGTTCTCTTGCTTTGACCAATGCGGTCAGGACAGCAAATATAGAATTGAGGAGTATTAAAAGCAGCTTCTAGAATGTTTTAAGAGTAGTATAGATGATCTCTGCAGTTGTAACTTGAATTCTTTCTTTTTTAAAGATTTACCCGTTTATTTTAGAGAGAGAGCGAGAGAGCAGGCATGAGTAGGGGGAGGGGCAGAGAGAGACTCTTCAAGCGGACTCCCCACCGAGCACGGAGCCTAATGAGGGGCTTGATCCCATGACCCATGAGATCATGACCTGAGCCAAAACCAAGAGTCAGACACTTAACTGAGTCACCTAGGCACCCCTTAAATTCTTTCTTAAAAATAGTTTTTCTTTTAATCCTGGATCTAATGGATATGTATCGTTTGGTTGTTACTTTTTCACTTCTCAGATAACAGTTTCCGAAAATAATTAGGGGCTTGTTTTTACCTTTATTTATTTATTTTATACCTTTACTTATTCCTTCAATAAATATTTCTTAGAAGCTCATGTGTGTCAGCCACTGACCTCAGAGCTGGGGAAACATTGGTGAATGAGACAAAGTTCCTGCCTCATAAGCCGGAGACAACCAATAGTGAGCAGAGAGAAACAATAAAAAAGTAAAACACCTACATAATTTGCTATACAAATCTGATTATAATAAAAACTGAAATAATAGGTAGTGTCCCATATTCTTAATGCATAGATTCCCAGTTTCTTTTGATCAACTTGAACATACGATTACAAATGTGAATAATATAGGCAATGTTCACTTAAAGTATTTAATTTATTAACTCTGTTTTGTGTGTGTATGTATTTTATATATAATATAAAATGAAACAGTGTTACTATTTTCCACTTATATTTCTTGAAACCATTATATACCAACTCTTTACATGCATCTTGGCATCGTTGTTTTTGACATCACTAGAGCCAGTTTTCCAGGGATCTCATACATAGTTTTCCACACAACTTGACCTTCACTTCTTTCTAAGTTACTGGGGATATGCCACTATTTGAATCTCCATATGACATTGTATTTTAACATTAGGACGTTCAAATAATTTGTCCTCTAGGGATATATTTGTAGTCTCTGCAACATAATTACAATGACGTCCAAGCAATTCTGTCATGAAGTTATAGCACAGGAAAAATATATATAAAATTTATAAAATATCATTATGTTCTCTTTTTAAAACTAATTCTGTCAGGTGATTTTTAGAAGGATTTAGAACCAGAATTAAATTAAATATTAAAAAAAATAAGATAGTTAAGAGCAGGTGCTATGATAGACTTTATAAGAAACCTAAAAAGAATTTTGTCTTTTTTTCAGGGATAATTTTTTGAGAAAAAAAAAATCTTTCCTTATACTTGGGTGTATATGATAATGTCCTAAAATGTTAAGTGCCACAAAAGAAATAAGACATGGAGAGGGTGAGGTAGGTGTAAGGACTATTATTTCAGCTACAGAGGTCAAAGAAGACCTGTTTTAGGAGATAGCATTTGGGCTGAATGAAAAAGAGATAGCCACGCAAAAATCCAGAACAAAAGGTGCTCCAACCAGGAAAAATAGCACCCGTAAAACCTCTGAGATGGAATGAGCTCGGAAGTTGGAGGAACCCAAGAGAAGGCCTTTGTGCTTGCAGTGAATAAGGGAGGGGAATATTTGGAGATGTGGTCAGAGGTATCGGATTCAGGTCATGTGGTAGGCCAGGGTTACAGAGTTTGGGTTTTATTCTAATTACAGTGGAAGCTTTTGAACCAGGAGAGTGATATGGTCGTGTGTGTGTGTGTGTGGTGTGTGTGTCTGTGTGCATGTTTAAAATTTACCCTGCGTGTGGAGAAGGAAATTGATGGGGAAAAGAGGAAGGATGGTTACAAGAGTAGAATCAGAAGGCTCAGAGAGGAAGCTATTGGAATGATCTGGTTGGTTTACGCATGTAGCAGTGGAGAAGTAAAGAAATGATCATAGTTGGGATTCATTTGGGAGATGATACTAACAGAAGTTTCTAGTGGATTGGGTATGGAGTATGGACAGAGACGAACCAAAGATAACACCGAGACTTGGCCCTGAGCATGTCAGTGAATAGTGGTGCCAGATACTAAGATGAGGAAATTTGGGGAGGATTGGGTGTGTGACATATTATTTTTGAGATGCTTATAGATACCCAAGAGATGCTGAGCAGGCAGTTGGACATACGATCAGTTCAAGGGAGATATATATGGGAGTATCTGGCATGTAGATGTTTATGGGATTGCCCGAGATCACCCACTTAGAGTTCAGTGAGAGAAAGACTGAGGCAGTCAGAGAGAAAAGAGAAGTAAAAGAGCGTGGTGGCCTGGCAGCCTGGTGGAAACCAAGTGAGCAGCTATGTGGAATGCTGCTGAGCGGTGGAGGAAAATGCATCAGAAAACTGACATTGGATTTGGCAAAGTATGATGACCTTGATAGAGCAGTTTCCGTGGATTGATGAGGAGGAAGACCTACCTGATCAGAGTAGGTTGGGCAGGAAAATGGGACACAGTGGGGAGAGTGAGTAGTGCCAACTCTTCCAAGGAATATTGCTCTGAAAGAAGCAGGTAGTTGGGGTTATATCTAAGACTGGGGACATGGGCGGTCCAGGGAAAGATTTATTTTTAGATTTCTAATATTAAGGCACATATGTATGCAGGCAGGAAATGTACAATAGTTTATAATTTCATGATTTCTGTTGGATGTTTTTGTTTTGTTTTCTTTTTATTCATGAGAACTCTGAATTTCATCTTGTTTCTAGCTCTGCTTTAAAGTAGCTAAAATTTGTAATATGTCACATAAAATAAAAGCTTTATTAATTTTGACTCAAGGAAAAGAGAAAAACTATGTCCAAATTCCTGAAAATTTAGTATGTTAATTATAGTAATATACCATTTTAGTTCTTGAAAATAAAATTCAAATCAGTAAACATTTCAGTGTAATGATTATTTCTATGTATGTAACTCCTGCTAGTTAAAATCTTGAAAACACAGAAATGTCCCAAGAAAAATGCATCGCCTGCGTCCCCGCATGTGTGCACCTAATCTCAGCTGGTCCGCCCGAGACCCCCTGAGCGCCAACCCTATTCCCCCGCACGTCCCCTTTTCTGCTCCAACAAGATGAAAGAAACTATCATGAACCAGGAGAAACTCGCCAAACTGCAAGCACAAGTGCGCATTGGTGGGAAAGGAACTGCTCGCCGAAAGAAGAAGGTGGTTCATAGAACGGCTACAGCAGATGATAAAAAACTTCAGTTCTCCTTAAAGAAGTTAGGGGTAAACAATATCTCTGGTATTGAAGAAGTGAATATGTTCACAAATCAAGGAACAGTGATCCATTTTAACAACCCCAAAGTTCAGGCATCACTGGCAGCGAACACTTTCACCATTACAGGCCATGCTGAGACAAAGCAGCTGACAGAAATGCTACCCAGTATCTTAAACCAACTTGGTGCAGACAGTCTGACTAGTTTAAGAAGACTGGCTGAAGCTCTGCCCAAACAATCTGTGGATGGAAAAGCACCACTTGCTACCGGAGAGGATGATGATGATGAAGTTCCAGATCTTGTGGAGAATTTTGATGAAGCTTCCAAGAATGAAGCAAACTGAATTGAGTCAACTTCTGAAGAACATAAAACTTGAAGAAGTTACTGGGAGCTGCTATTTTATATTATGACTGCTTTTTAAAATTTTGTTCATGGATCTGATAAAATCTAGATCTCTTATTTTTAAGCCCAAGCCCCTTGGACACTGCAGCTGTTTTCAGTTTTTGCTTATACACAGTTCATTCTTTGCAGCTAATTAAGCTGAAGAAGCCTGGGAATAAAGTTTGAAACAAGGTTAATAAAGTTCTTTGCCTAGGGAAAAAAAAATGCATCACCTATTTTCTATCATTTTGGCATTTTTTTCCATTTTAACATATTTATAAATATTCTTTTATTTGTTAATTTCAACAAATCAGGAACTCAAGTATAGATGATGTTTAATAAACTTTTAAAACTAACAATAGTAAACATTTTCAATATTTTTCTCTGATATGATTTCCCTTATAGGGAATGAACCATTATTTATTTAATCAATCCTTTATTGTAAGATGTTTATATTGTTTCTATGAATAATTTAAAGGTTACATGTATTTAAAACTACACACACACACAACCTATACACAAATGCATATTCATATATGAACACATGCATATACGCATGAACTCAAATCATTTACTAAGTTAAACACATTGTTAGGCTAAGAAACTCTATCCTCATTTCTGGTGACAAGCCAGGGCCTGTGAATGCTATGTTTATTGCATATAACATATGCATGCTGTGGGTTATTTGAGTAGGTGTGTCTAGATTTTTATATTTCAAAGTTAATAGATTTGCTGAATTTTACATGCATATTTACGTGAATTTTTGCATGCAAACTCCATATGCATTTTTCAAGTAGTGTTCTGCAAAATGCCGTTTTTCCTTGTCACCTGCTAAACCAGTGGGTGAGGGTGGTGGAGGGGGGAGTCTTCAAAGAAGTTTGGGGAATGCTAGGTTAAATAAAGTTAGCCGACTTTTTTTACAGCAGGAGTTCACATTTATCAAAACAACCTCCTTACTGTTTACAGTTTTTGCCATGTAGGGAGAGGAAATGAATATATGTGGATTGCTATGGAAAGCTACAAGGAGTAGACCTAATATTTTGGTCTGGAATTAGCCTTTGAATAAGATCACCTTTTAAGTAGTTGAAAGAACAGGATATGCTAATAATTCATTTTGACTTTATTTTGTGATTATCATGAAAATTGCTTGACTTAAAAATGTTCTCTTTTTTCCTTAAGTGAAGCCTGATCCCCCATTAGGTTTACATATGGAAATCACAGATGCTGGCAATTTAAAGATTTCTTGGTCCAGCCCAGCATTGGTACCATTTCAACTTCAATACCAAGTGAAATATTCAGAGAATTCTTCAACAAATATGAGAAAAGTAAGTATAATTTAATAAAATGAAAGGTTGAGAAACAACTAGAGACCCTTTCCAGGTCCAGTAGAAAATGCCCTTTGCATGCCAAACATGCATGGTCCTCCTAGAGCTGAATCAGCTGTAATTTAATATTATATCACTGGCTTTCATTTACGATCAGCATAGGACATGACCACATGAACAACATGTCCGTATCTTCGGTAAACGCTTTTGGAGAAATTGTTTGATGTTGCACAATATCTCTTATGTATGGATCCATGTTATATATTGAGGAGTGTGATAAATTCCTCCCAGACTTTAGTGCCAGAGAAAGTTCCAAATTCCTCTTCCAAAAAAAAAAAATTATGTTAGATTAATAACTTTCTCTGTCTCTCCCTCTCCCTCCCTCTCTCTCTCTTCCTTAAACACACACACACACAGCTAAATGGCTACGGGAAGTCCAGTTACAGAAACTTGAATTCATAATTACAATTTTCTCACCTACAGACCTCTGATTTCTGATTTTACGATTCCAGCTGTTGTTTTATTGCTCAACATACTTACTTGCAGCACATGCATTTGTAGTATAAGGTCTGCCAGATTCTTTTTGCATTCTTTCAGTATTTATTGAGGACCTACTAGGTGCTAGGAACTGTTCTGTTTGCATCAGGATGCACTGAGTGGTAGAGCTAACGGGTGCTGGTAGAGCTGGTAGGTTGTAATATTAAGTGGAGGTGGGGAAGACCTCATGGAAAAACTGACATCTGAGCAAGGCTCTGAAGGAGGTTGGTGAAGTAGATATCTGGGGGAATTAGTTTCCAAAGAGAGAAGCTAGTTATTCAGAGGCCCTAAGCCGGTGAGAAGCTGGAGGCTGGGGTAGGCAGTGAGGGCGAGAGTTGCAGTGGATGAATCAAAGAGGAGCAGGAGAGGCGAAGGAGGACGTCAGAAAGAGCATGGGCCGAGCGTGGACTTCGGCATTTTCCTTTGTGAAATGAATTGTTATACAATTTAGAAGTAAAAACCTGTCTTTGTACCTCTGGGCCACTTTTGTAAAGACTTTATCTTCATTAAGAGCAGAAAATAAATCCTTGGTGTGTCCTGTGTGGGAAAAGCAGAGTTAAGGCTTCTTTGGGCTTCAACTTTCTCATCTGCAAAATGGAGACAATAGGATTTGAAATCTAGGTGACCTGCTATTATAGAATACATTTGTGGTGCTTTTCACCCTTTTGGTCTCTGGAACCCCAGTTTAAGAGGCCAGGGATTTCAATAACTTTGGAGTACGTCATTGGAAAACAGAATGTATTTGCTAAGCGATTCTTTTTTTTTTTTTTAAGATTTTATTTATTTATTTGACAGAGAGAGACAGCGAGAGAGGGAACATGAGCAGGGGAAGCAGGAGAGGGAGAAGCAGGCTCCCCTCTGAGCAGGGAGCCCGATGCGGGACTTGATCCCAGGACCCTGGGGTCATGACCTGAGCCGAAGGCAGCCGCTTAACAACTGAGCCACCCAGGCGCCCCCCTAAGCAATTCTTAATAGTTGTTGTTTCATGCAGAATTAGGTCTCTTAGATATTTGTCCTCTAGTTTATAAACTGTATTTTGATTTACTATAGCTTATCAGATTCAGGTTCTTAAAATTATTCACGCCTCCTCTATGACACTTTCCTCTAGGAATGTTTCTAATTCTGTGTCCGCTCCTGCTCATCATTTTCTACCAGGTGTGTATTATAGATGTCATCAGGGCCTTGAAACTCCCCGCTGATTTTAGCTGTACCTCTTAAATTTCACAAGGTCAATATTCGTTATCATTCAGTTAAAAATATCTACTGATTATCATTGTGATTTTCTTCTTGGGCTTGTGGGCTATTTAAAATTTTATTGACAGTGGCATCTGGGTGGCTCAGTTGTTAAGTGTCTGCCTTCAGCTCAGGTCATGATCCCAGGGTCCTGGGATCGAGTCCCGCATCGGGCTCCCTGCTCAGCGGGAAGCCTGCTTCTCCCTCTCCCACTCCCCCTGCTTGTGTTCCCTCTCTCTCTGTGTCTCTCTCTGTCAAATAAATAAATAAAATCTTTAAAAATATTTATTGACAAAGATGCAAACATTTGTTATTTTGTTACTGATTTCCGTTTAATTCCACCATGGCCGGCCAACTATTTTGTAAGACTTTCATTCTTTGAAATTTGTTGGGACTGCTTGTTCTCAATTTTGATGAAGGTTCCATGTCAACTTGATGTTCTGATGTTTTCAAACAATATTTAACAGGCTGATGAAATTGTCTCAGCTACATCTCTGCTGATAGACAGTGTGCTTCCTGGGTCTTCATACGAGGTTCAAGTGAGGGGAAAGAGACTGGATGGCCCAGGAACCTGGGGTGACTGGAGCACCCCTCTTACCTTTACCACACAAGGTAGGTTTTGTAATAGTAGCTCCTATCAAGAGGAGAATATGCTTCCTGATTTTTCCCTTGGCCTGTTATAAGCATCTTAAATTTTGTAGCAGTAAACCAAAAGGAGGGACACAATATTAACGTTTTATTTAAGTGTTGGCAGGTTACTTTGTGAATGAAAACGTGTAAAAAAAACTTATATAAGAGCTCCCAAGTTTATGTGTGTACATAGTAGTGTCTTGCTGAATTACTCTTACCTATTCAAAAGATAAACTTAATAGAAAGGTTCCAAATTCACAAATTCAGAACGCTACTGGTATCAGTGTTTCCTTAATTTACATTTAAAATCAGATATATTTATTTGACATAAATTCCAAATATTCAAATTTCATTCAATTATTATATTTTATATAATAAATAATAACATAATGAAATAATTCTTTTCACTCCAGATGCTGGCTTTTGAGAGTTTTCACTTTCAATTTTCATGTTTTTAATCTTTAACATCAGAAAAACTATGGTTTATTCAAAACTTCCTCATGAAGTTGAGATGGTGGTTTACAAATAGTCCCAGGAGCCTTAGAATAGTCCAACCCTGTCATATGCTAACTTGTGATGCTAGGAAGAGACTTCAGGGTTCTTTGCCTAGTTGTCTGATCTGTCAAAAGAGCAAAATTATTCCTACTGAATCATGCAAGTTGATTATGAATATATAGAGACAGCAAGTCCCCTGAAAATCACTAAGCAGTCAACACATTTAATGAAATAAGTTAATTTATTGGTTACTTCCTATTTAAAAAGCATTGACTTGTCAAAAAGCCAGTAGCATTAGTGGTTTAAGAGCGCAGACTTTGGAGTCTGACAGAATCTTATGCAGGTACTGGCCTCACCACTTATTTGGAAAGTTTCTTCACCTTTCTATGCCTCAATTGCCCCATCTGCAAAATAGAGACATTTTTATTATGGATAGAATGAAACAGTGCACCTACTGTGCTCACTGCAGTGCCCGACCTTTAGTAAGCACCCAGTAAACAGTAGATGCAATCATCGTTTGCAGATCCACAATTTCAATATTCAAAATCTCAGCATCTAATGAAGGTTTCAGGTTGACAAGATACATAACTAATTGCATGAGCAAGCTTGTCAGAAGAGCTAGCAAAGTACTAGGCAATGGGAAGGACTGGTTCTCACCAGGAAAGCCAGGAACCTTCTGTGAACAGATGAGAAATCCATAGAAGACATGGGTTTCTCCTCATGATTCCTCAGATAGTTATTGAGCATCACAATGTGTGTGCTGACGACTCAGCTTCTGGAATTTTTCGGAGGAAGGTCGGTCTTCTTTTCTACCTTCAATTATTTATCGTTGATTAATAGGTCTTAATGACCAGCGGTGAATTATGTATTATGTAATTATGAATAAATTACGACATCAACTTTTAAAGAATGTCCCGTGGAGGTTTTTAAGAGAACGGGATGGGGTAGGGTGGGTGGGAGAGGAGACTAGTAACCCTGACTCCCACCCTGAGTGGGATGGCTTTCTTCTTTGTGATTTTACTTCTTAAATAGATCTGAAAACCTACCCTCCCTAAAGAAGAGGGAAATTCTAAAAGGATCATTATTATTTTTAAGGTTTGCTAATATTCAAGTTATATATTATAACTTTCTAGAATAATGATTCTTAGCAATTCTGTATTCAGTGGGGTTAAGATGAACATTTTGATCCAGTATAATATAATAGTTATTTGTGTTACATTTCATGTAAGTTTTTGTTTTGGATTGTTCAACTTAGGTTTTTAGACCTTTGGATGGACATAGTTTTAGTTCTGTTTTACTTAGTACAAAACCTTTAGACTACTATTACTTTCTTAGTTCACGTCAATATCTGTAGGATTACATTTGCTTGGTTTTAATATGTTGGACCGCATTTATATGTTTTTATACATAATATAAATCAGATTTATTAATATATATTATAAAGCACATACTATATATATATATATGCTTTTCCCTATGCAAATATTTAGGGTCTTGTGTACATGACAGTAATAAAGATATGTTTTGTTGAAAAGAAACTTTGCCAGTTTACTTGCCAAAGTGTCTAACAGTATTGCAGTTAACACTGGGCCTTTTACTTATTCGCCACAGGTGTGTTCCTCTAGTGACTTTAGACATCCCAAATAGAAATATCTGATAGTAAGTGAAAAATAAATCCAGACAGTAAGTAAATAGCTCCCCCAAGGGCAGAATTTGTTGATTTAGCAATGAGTGTAAAGGTAAGTTTACTAATTTAACAGGCTTGGATGGGTTAGATGCCAGTGAGTGGTACCAGGTGATTATTAAGGGAAAGACAGAAACTTGCCAAATATAAAGGAGACTAGGGACACCAAGTGCGGGGAGAAGAGCCTCCACACTTCAGTAGCTCCCAAGCACGTTTCTCTGTTATAGGATCGCCTACAGTAACGATGTAATGATGGGTACTGAATCACAAATCAAAGGTATAAGTAGGTTCGTACTTCCCTCCTGAATAATAATGATAATGATAATGACAGTTATGGAGTGCTTCCTGTGTTTCAAGCACTGTTCTAAGTGCTTTACATATATATCATTTTGTCCTTTTGATCCCCTGTGAGATAGGTACTGATATTCCCCTTTCGCAAAGAAATCGGGACTTAGAGAGGTTAAGTACATTGTAAAAGTTGACACAATCTAGAGCTGGCAGTCTAATTCCAGAGTCATGTTTGTTCGCACTAATACAGTGATTAAGTGCCTGACATATGTTTATGTCACCAAAAATTGATCCTGGGCACTAATCAGCGGTAAGCTTAATTACATAGAGCACTTTAGCGGAACACCTCATTTCCTTCATGGTTCCTGATAAATGAGGTTTCAGCGTTGCTTGGGTTTTTCAGGTCTCAGGTGTGCTGAGTTGCCTTCGCAGCAGCTCCCTCATCCCCCCGTGCTTACAGCACTGGAGGCTTGTTCTTGAACCGTGTGCACCAGTGAAGTATGTTTCTCCAAACTTGGGAGCTTCCTCTTCTTGTGTAAAAGGATTTGGGTCCTTCTCCCTTAAACCTAGGTATTTAATATTATTAGATTATCCTCTGCTGTTCACTGTTGGCATCCACAAAACAGAAACGTTCTGTAAGACTGAGGCATTAACTTACTTAGAATGAATTAGCACATCTACTTTATCATTTCCAAACACTTTGGATTTTATTGATTTTTTTTTTTTTTGGAACAGAGACTGTCTGATGTATTGTGCCAGAGCAAACGGATGCTAATTATCAGTTCCTTTATAGCTACTACCTATTGTTCAATGATTTTTTTTTTTTTTGTTCATTGATTCATTAAAGCTGTACCTACCAAGTACACAGTTAATGAAGCATTGACCATTTTTAATCAAGGAATTCTTATGGATTTGGGAGATCTTGGACTCTTACAAGAATACCCGGGACCTTGCCAGAACTTAAGAAGTCCAAGAATATTGCAATTAAGTTATGCTACATACTGAAAATAAGTTTAGAAGTGCTGACTTCTTGTAATACCTTTCTTTTTTTTTTGTGATACCTTTCTTAATTGCAATCTTGTGCTGCCAGAGAGGAGGAGAAACAGATAATTTCTGCATTTCATACTTGACAGTGCTTGTAATGTATTAGAGAAAATATTTTCCCCGTAAAGAAAAATAGGAAATCTGTTTTGAAAATTTAAAAATCCAATTTCTGGTGCTATAATAAACACATTTTAAAATAACTTTAACTAAGATGTTTTGATTTATGATTTATGTTCATTTGAGTAATTCACTAATATTTATCAATAGAATTTCTTCTTTTAATGAAATTCGTTAGTGTAGATTCTGCAAAACTATTAGTACTTAGTCATGAGAAGAAAATTATTTTCTTATTTTACAAATTAAATATTGTGTATCTCACATGAGAATAAAATATATATTTGTATTATTTTGAAAATTAAATATTTAACATTTACTTCATATCAATTTCTATATATTCAGTGTAAATTTTACAAAATCAGGTTTTTAATAACTTGCTTTTATTCTTTTTAAGCTAATATTTTAGTATTTAATCATGCCAAAATACTATGACTTTAACTGTATTTCTCAATTAAGCCTTACTTAGGCATTCAATTTTGAAGTGAGGTGCTTTGAGATTTTTATTATCTTTAAAAGATTCAGCTTAACTTTTGAAATCTTATTTGTACTCTTTAAAAAAATAAATTACTCCTAGACTTTTGAAGCAGTTCAGTAATGAGATGTGGAGCATATTGAAAGTAGGTTAATGATCTTTCAGGTCTGTGCTAGGTCCTTGTGTGTAGTAAGTAATGTGCCAATGAAGCTTGAGTGTCACCCTAGGCTAGGATTATAAATCTAATGGACTGGCTTCTGTCCAGTGATTTCATGCTACTAAAATTTTTCCTGTTTATGCTTGACTGTAGAAATACCAAGTACAAAGGTTTTGTATGGATTGTAAATATAAGGACAGGGGAGTTTAGCTTGCTATTACAAAAAAGAAAAAACTTAAATAATAAAAATCAATGAAGTTTTTTGTTTTTGTTTTGGGGGTCATCCGGATGATATGTATGAAAACAGATACTCATATTCTTTCAGCAGAAAATGGCCTACCTTAAATTGCACAACTGAAATATACTGTTTTTGGAATGTATTGTGGCAGAAATAATTTCTTCCTATGTAAACAGTCATTTACTTTTATTCTGTTTCTAATTAAAAATATAGGCAAACTATGTTTCCAACAATAGGGGACCAAAAAAGTAGTATGGAAGAGTGTGGAGGCCTTAAAAATAATATTTTAGAAAAATATTGGTTCCCCTTGCCCTTAACCACAGCATACTGGCATTAAATAACTTAAAATATTACAGATCAGTATTTACAGTTTTTCCTGTTTTGGTACATTGGTGCATCATTGATTTTACATATCTTAACTAGTTTTCTTACTTAAAGCTTATTTTTCTACTTTACCTGTTTATTTGAAATTTTCATATATCCAAATGAAACAATAGCAACCACCATTTTTTCTTTAGGATTTTGCCTTAGAGTGATTTGATTCAATAACTCACCCTACATTTCACTGATCCTTAAAGCGGAGTCTGATGGAAAACGTGTCATTGTGGAATTAGATTATATTTCATTTGAATTAATTTTCGGCCTATCCATTAGCAAGTGACAAGTACGCACTAAAACCTATTTTGTACTAAGTCTCTGTGTTTAGAAAACAGTGAAGACATTTGTGGAAGTTCAAGTCATTTGGGAATGGGAGTGCCTGGGATACTACATAACTGTCCATAAACAGGCGATTACAGTTACCCAGTCTCTTAGTACACTCTTTATTTTTGGCAGTATGATCCTGAATGCATTGTGAAGCCTTTCTACGTAGCGTAAATTCCTCACAGGATGTTTTTGGTCTTCATCCGACATCCTCCCCTTCTTCTCTTATTGCAGATGTCATATACTTTCCACCTAAAATTCTGACAAGTGTCGGGTCTAACGTTTCTTTTCACTGCATTTATAAAAACGAAAACGAGATTGTTTCCTCAAAAAAGATTGTTTGGTGGCTGAATTTAGCTGAGAAAATCCCTCCAAGCCAGTATACCGTGGTGGGTGACCGTGTTAGCAAAGTCACCTTTCCAAATTTGAATGCGACCAAGCCTCGCGGGAAGTTCACCTACGACGCAGTGTACTGCTGCAACCAGCAGGAATGCCACCATCGCTATGCGGAGTTATACGTGATTGGTAAGAATACTGACTGCACTTCTCTCCGTTTTCCTCCGCAGGGATTATGGACCCTATATTAGAGTCCCATTGATAATGTAAGGACATGTTATTGTCATTAAAAATTGCTTTGGTGTTTTTGCTTTGTATTAATATTTTAATGTGTTTTAAATAGATGTCAATATCAATATATCATGTGAAACTGATGGGTACTTAACTAAAATGACTTGCAGATGGTCGACCAATGCAATCCAATCACTCATGGGAAGTACTTTGCAGTTGAGGTATCATAGGTAAGTACTGTTTTGCTGTTTTATTGTTCTGGGGATGTGGTGAGATAAAACTTCCTGTAGAAATATCCTCATAACAGTCCTCTAGTTAGACGTTCTTCTTGAAAGAGGAAGGTAGAATCTACTTGATTAGAAAATTTTTAAGGGATCAAATAAATTGGTGGTTTTTAAAAAAAACATTGAGGTAAAACATATAATTCGTTTTTACCTCAGATTAGTTTTTCTGATAATCGATTAATTTTCCATAACTGCATTTTAACTACTGAATGAAATCCAAGAAAAGCTGGTTTCTGTACATTTTAATTTGACCTAAGAGTTAATTTGAACTCTCTAAGAGTTGACTAGAGGAGAATATCAGCGATTATAAAAGTCCAATATCATTTGCTGAAGATTAATATTTTGGAAAAAAGTCAGAGGTAGTGGCACAAAGATTGTAAGACATAATATGAATATTTTTGGAAGCAGGAAAGACAAAGAAGGAAAACACTTAAGAAGGAGTGAAGGGTTGTAATAGTAATTTGTGCTTATTTTTACCCTTCCCTGTTTTGAAAAGAATTCAAGGCTTCATCTTCCCATAGTATCATCTGAAATAATAGACTCTTGATTAGGAGAAGGTAGATACATTTTTATTTTTATAATCTTAGTAGTTTTCAGTTATGTGTATGGCTCTCAGACACCCTGTCTCAATTTGTGTTTGTACTGGGGTCTTCCAGTTTGTTTCACTTGTCCTCATTTATTCTTAAAATCTAAATTTTCTACTTGAAAAACAAATCCCCCTCCTCAAATACTGTGATCTGAATTCTATTCCCAAAGTGACCAGTCTGTTCTTATGTAGTATTAGAAAAAAATGGGGCAATTTTTACATTTCTTACATAGGAATAATAGCTGGCTTTATCTTACCTGATAGGAGTATTTTGAAATCAATAGAATATTCATGGATGCCATTTTACTTTTATAATCTATCTTTCCTTTTTTTCCATGGCATTTTTCACATTAAAAAAGGTGTTTGTGGATGACCATCACATAAGCTCTGTGTCCCATTTATCTTGCTAACCTTTACGGAAGAACTGTGAAAGTCCCTGCATGTGCTCGGGCAGGTTTTTTTTAACCTCTCCAAGACTCGATTTCCTTCTCTGTAAGCTGGAAAGAATAATAGGACTTACAAGGTTTCTGTTAGAATTAATGATATATTCCATTTAATTATAATTATGCGATAGAATTTCTCCTGGTAAATATTCAATAAATGGCTATCATTGTCATTATGACGAAGACACTAACCTCTGCATTCCAAGTGGAGTATTACTGTGCTTTAGTACTTGGTCACAGTTCTTCCTACCCACAGAGGACGCCTCATGCCTTGTTCTCATTTCTGGCCCTCCCTCCCCCCCCCCCCCCCCCCCGTCCCTCTGCCAGCACTCATTCATACACACACCCGAAAATGATTGTAATTTTGAGGGGGTAAGCAGGAAAAGTGTCACAAAAAAAAAAAAAAGAAAACGAGAAACAGAAGAATATAGATTTTTCATTTTCTTGTAACCTCCTAACTCCATTTTTATGGAAACAGTAACTGCTACTTTAACCACTTAAATTCCATATTGAGAGCAAATAGTGGCAGGAGCAGGGCTATTTCCAAAAAAAGGGAGAAGTGCTTTGTATATTCTGAGGTAGAGTGTGGATCAGGGCACAGTTATAAAACTTACTTTCTTAATTTTCTTCTCTGAGATTATGTGTTATATGTGTTTTATATTTAACCATATGATTCAGGTATGAATCAAGAATTGGTATTATTTTCATTATATTGCTTTGAACCAGAAAATATTAGGACATTGTCAATTAAGCTATAATTTACTATCAGTTGTGTATTCAAGTTGTGGTGGAATTTAATCCCTATTTAAAGCATAAGGGATTTATCTTCCTTCCCATCTCAGGAATGTCCCAATACTATGCTTGCGATCTATACTTCTAAAATGGTATCACTTATGTATAACATTAGCTTAACTTTCAAAGTGTTGTAGGTCCCACCTCTAATTGTATCCTTATCTCCTTCTTAGAGCAATGCCATTTATTTTACTTGCATTTCCACTTAGTACCTAATAAAATGTTTAATAAGGTTTTTTGTCTATTTTTATGGAAAGACATAAAATTGTGATAGAGCTGGGAATTCAAAAATGCCTTTCCAATAAGAACATTCATTTTAGATGGAACAGAAACTATGGTATTCTCAAATATCTTACTGCTTTCAGCCATGTTGTATATTAACTGACTGTTCTCATATCTTTTAAGGAGCAGCCTTTACTGTTCTGATGTTCCATCTATTCATCCCATATCTGAACCCAAAGATTGCCATTTGCAGAGAGATGGTTTTTATGAATGCATATTTCAGCCAATCTTTCTATTATCCGGCTATACAATGTGGATTAAAATCAATCACTCTTTGGGTTCACTTGACTCTCCACCAACGTGTGTTGTTCCTGATTCCGTGGGTATGTCAAACTGTGTTGTGTGTCTTCATTTTTACTAGCAGATTTGGATTCAGATTGATTCATGGAAACTGTTGTGTTTTACCATTTCCTGATCACACTATATTTAAACAAAAACTTTTTCATGTTTACAGTGGAATTGGGAAGACAATCAACCTTAGAAAGTTTTGCCGTTTTTATTTTATTTTAAGTTACTTATAGCACAGTATTTTTGCAATAGGCATATTTTCAGCATATAATCTGATGAGTTATATTGGGCATTGGGAATAAAATTTAGCAGTAATATTAATCTAAATAATGCACTGCTTTGTTTTTCTCCCAGTATACTTATGAAAACATTTGGTGTTTTTAATTTAAAAATTTAATTTGGGTATTGTGATGGATTTTGTAATCTAGTAGTCATAACCCATGGGTTTAATTTGTGAGGCTGTGTAGGATGCAGAAGGATTCAAAATAACTAAAGTGAAGGAGAGACAATAGATCAAGGATGATGATATCCATCATGAATTTTAAATACTCTTTAAAAAGATATATTGATTTCAAAGTTAAGAGAGCTCTTGAAATCTATATCTCTCCGATATTGCTGTGAAATCTTTGAGAAATGACCCATTTATGATTATACAATAGAGGTAAAAGAATATCTTTTGGTGCTGTATTCTGTTTTGTTGGGAAATTATGCCAAAAATCAATATTTGATTCATTATATTTTCAAATAATTAGTACACATCTGAATTAAAACATATTTTGTTAAACATAGCATAAAGTCATAATTTTTAGGGTTTTTTTAATCACTATAGAGTCCCAAGTAATTGATTCCCCACCCCCAAAGCTAGCATGCCCGCCACCCCCCCACCTCCCCCCACCCCCACTATTTAGTTTGGTTCCACTTAAAGTGAATTTACTGTAAGCAGGACTTCTCTGATACTAAGTATCTTGGGACAGCAAAGAACCCTCCTACCACTCTCTACCCCACAAACATGCACAGATAGAACCTCACGTGTAATATATGACAAATGCAACATGGATTCAGTTCTGTATGCTATCCAAACAACTTTCGATGTTATTCTTTTTAGTACTAAAATAAGGAATTTAAGTTGGGCTTCTATTAACTCCTTAGTACTAGGAAACAATGTGGAGATTCAACTTTAGGATCCAAATGCAGCACCACCTGTTACTAGCTTTGTAAACATGGGCTAGACATGTGAGTGCTCCGTGGGGGGACTTTTGTCACCCATAAAATGTGGAAAGCTCTGCTTAACTCCCCAGGGTGTGTGCTGTGGGGATCATGCAAACTCTTATACTTTAAAGCATCCTTTCTGTAAACTAGATATTCATGGAATGGATCCATATGACATCCATATGATTCAGTCAAGTACAATCTTAGTGTCTCTCAAACATCCATACTTCCTTTTCTGAGGAGGAATGATTTTTTCAGGAGATGAACTGCGTGTCATCTTACTGGTTGGTATAGAGTGTCTTCTTCATATATGAAGAATTGAACAAATATGAGAAACTAGTAATGAAAAAGTTTAGGGGTTTTGGTCATCAACAGTCTAAGGTATTGTTGATGAAGTCCGGAGCTTCAAAGTTCACACTCGTGTGCTGGGGCTTTGGGACATTTAGTTCCCAAATATGTTGAGTTTGCATATTGTCTTTTACTTTTTTTTTTTTAAGCCTTTGCCGTTCTGGTCATCTTTGCCTCTACTTCTGCCCTTCAAAAGCCTGTTTTCCTCAGATGATAGAGAACTGGGGCTTTACTCTGTAAGACTATCTCTGACCTTGACCTAGAGATAATAAGAGTAGAAGAGTTTGAAACTCACACAGGTGGAAATGAATACAGTCCATGTTATAGTTTTCCTTTTATTAAAGCTCCACGTAGAACCGAGCATGCTGTCGATACTTAGTGTTCAGTACGGAATCTTTTGCATGCGGAACTAATGGCCCAATTTCTAGTCAGATCTTACTATTACTCGCAGATGACATGGTCAGTGTATTGATTTTTTTTCCCAATCAACCTATTTGCAAAATAGAGATAATCCCTTTCTTACGTGTCACCTGAAATTGTAGGTGATCAAGTGAGATAATGAATGAGGAAGCTTTGAGAAGGAGAGGTTGCTTTATAAATATTGAGTATAAAAGTTATAACATCATAATAATGTTTTAAAAATATTATCACTGTTTAAGTTGATGTTATAGTATGCTGTTTTTAAAATTTCTAGTGAAACCACTGCCTCCATCCAGTGTGAAAGCAGAAATTACTGTAAAAATTGGATTATTGAAAATATCTTGGGAAAAGCCAGTCTTTCCAGAGAATAATCTTAAGTTCCAGATTCGCTATGGCTTAAATGGAAAAGAAGTACAGTGGAAGGTACCTTTAACTGAGAAATGTCTTTGGCTTGCCTCACTAAATGTTATTTCATACAACTGTTTTAATAACTGTATAGATTAGGATTTATTTTATTGGCATAAAAGTACCTCTTCCTGTATTCTGTAGCTATTTTTGTTAAGTAGATTGCAATAAGTCTAACCCTTTCAAGGAATGACATTTCCTGCAAGCCATCATTTCCCAAAATGAGTGTGACAGAACATTGATCCCATAAAATATTCCTTGAAAAAAGATTGCATGGCTGAATCAACTTAGGAAACCCTGCATCACTGTGTGTTCCTGTTACATACTAAATCATACTCTGTTGCATACGAAAAGTTCGGAGAAGTCCTGCATTAAAGAAACATTTGTGACTTTATTTGTGACTTTTATTTCATCCTATGTTTCTCAAACTCATTTTACTGAGGAACCCTTTTTCCTTTAACATCTAATAGTATTTCTTAGTACCTATATATTCATTGGGACATATTTTGGAAGAAGCTGCTTTTATCAAACAATCAAAATCGCACCTATAGTGGCGAGTGTGCATATGATGACTGGCCATATCAGTTTTCAGGTGGCAGCCTGCAAAGTCCCAGAAACGTCAGGAACCCTAAATATTATGTCATTAGATCATAAAGATTTTAGCTGAAAGGAATGTGACAGTTTACCAGCTTATTGAGGAGACTGAGTAACAGAGATATCACTATGTAATCACTAGGTTAAAATTGTTGAGAGTTTTTGTGGGTAGGGAATTAGTGGACAGAGATTAGTAACAGAGTGAAGAGTGACTGGGGAGCGAGGTTGCAAGTAGGCCAGTCCAAATCTTGTCCTGAGGAGTAAACAACAAGATGACTGAGACAATCCTTAACTTGAAGGAGCTCATGATCCAAGTCTAATAAAAGTATTTCTCAAGCCAGAAAACACAAAGTCAGTTCTCTCTTAATTTTGGAACGGTATTAAGGTTTTAAATAGAATGCAGTTTCGGGCCCATCAGCTACGTAGGTGTTAGTAATGATTAGTCTAACGCTTGACCTTATTTTACAGATGTATGAGGTATATGATGCAAAATCAAAGTCAGCCAGTGTCCTGGTGCCAGACCTGTGTGCAGTCTATGCTGTTCAGGTGCGCTGCCGGAGGCTGGATGGCCTGGGGTATTGGAGTAATTGGAGTAGTCCCGCCTACACAGTTGTCATGGATATAAAAGGTCTGTAGAGATTTTGTACATGTGTCTTAAAAATGCATGCATACGGGCGTGTTTCAAATGTGACTCAGATTCCTCCTGAGAACACGTGTACCACTTGGGCTCCTTGTCATTCTGCAGTTCCTACCAGAGGACCTGAATTTTGGAGAATAATTAAGGAAGACACCACTAAAAAGGAGAGAAATGTTACTTTACTTTGGAAGGTACTCATGCTTTTATGTTACTCAAATTTTATTTTTATGCTCACGAAAGATTGACTTGGTTGTTTCCATTCTGAGATGGGATTGCAGAGAGCTCTGCGGAGGGGCCCTGGCACGAGTGTGGGAATTCATTCTGTTCTCAGCCGAACATGTTAGAGCTCAGTCAGCATTATTTTGGCGGAGTCACTTAGAGGCTTCAGCCGTAGCTTCCTGATCTGTATAAATGCAGGACTGGACTGGATGACGCCTGCTCAGATTTTACCCCCCCACACATTGTTCCACACCCTGCAGGGACACACGTATATGCATTTGTATTTATTTTTGTCCGTTATGTCTGACTTAGAGGAATCTCGATGACAAACAAATATATTGAGAAGCACTGTTCCAGTCTATCGTAGAGAATCGTTTTCTATGGGTTTATAAGGGATTGACTTATCTTATTTGAAGATTATTTATTTATTTATTTCAGACAGAGAGAGAGGGAGAGAGAGAGCGCGCGCGCGCACATGCGTGCACAAGCAGGGGGAGGGGGAGGGGCAAGAGGAGAAGCAGGCTCCCTACTGAGCAGAGAGCCCAATGCGGGGCTCGATCCCAGGACTCTGGGATCATGACCTGAGCCGAAGGCAGACGCTTAACCGACTGAGCCACCCAGGCACCCCTGGCTTATCTTATTTGAAACAGGTGGTGGTAATGGGGCAGGTGGGGTATATTGTTAATACTCTATAAAATGAAAGAGCAGAGACATATATTCTATATTATATTGGAATCATCAGTGATCTGGTATGATTTTTTTTTAAACTATGGGGCAGAAATTCTGGGGTGCCATATACACGGTTCTGGTAGCCTCTGCTACTTGAATTAGCAACAGATCAGAAGAGGAGCAAACAAATGATAAATCTTACTGGGATTAACATAAATGATGATTAACATTTCTTCAGCTTTCTTGTTGTTGCTTTACAGAACTAGAAGGTTATTCCTTGTTTGCTTTTTCGATAAGGAAACTCTTGACTCCCTGCTGGTCTCTCTTTTCTCTAAAATTAGTGTGAAACTTCTTGGTAGAAAAGTGTCCTAATTGTATCCATATTTAATTATCTTTAAGTGATTTATTCTCTGAGTCTTAAGGAGAAAAACCCAAAAGGAAGAAAATAAATTTCCTATGCTCCATACTCACCCAGATGCCTTCACTGCATCCGTGGTCAGAGACGGGCTCTATCCCCCCTCACCTCCCCATATCTCAGCCTTGAACTAGACAGGGCTTGCCCTGGTCTGACCCTGCCTCCCGGTGGAGAACGTATAAGAAGAGTTCATGGGCTTGGTTGGTATAAAAAGCACTGGAGCCCTTAAACTAATCAATTTTTATGTTTACTACAGCCTCTGATGAAAAATGACTCATTGTGCAGTGTGAGAAAATATGTGGTAAAACATCATACTTCCCGCAATGGAACATGGTCAGAAGATGTGGGAAATCACACTAAATTCACTTTCCTGTGGACAGAACAAGCACATTCTGTTACAATTCTGGCTGTCAATTCAATTGGTGCTTCTTTTGTGAATTTTAATTTAACCTTCTCATGGCCTATGAGCAAAGGTAAGAAAGGGTGCAGGGTAGTAAACCTGTGCCCCTTTTAGCATTTAATTTTTACATACTCCTCCCATTCTAAATGATCTTCCAAAAAGCCTGCAATTCTCTGAATCTGAAGGACTCTCTTCTCTTATCTCTTCTTCTCTGAAAAACAGCAAAAGAGATTGCACCCTGATTTTGTAATATGGTCCTTGGGTTTTCATGTAATAGAACCATGTTGATACAGTATTATGATAAATGAGAATATTCTAGTAAATCTAATACTTAAACCCTTTGCATCAATGGAAGTTGTACATAAATCAGTCTCTTTCCTGGTCTGTGTGTGTGTGTGTGTGTCTGTGTGTGTGTGTGTGTATGTAAAAATAAGTGCATGTATATGTGTGTGTTATATTTATTACATATACACAATAGTATTACATACTATATGGATGCAAATAATTGCTCAGATTTGAAAATTAACCTGTACTTCATTTCATATGAGTGATGAATCTTCTTTCATTAATTTTGATATATTTGATTAATTAGAGAATTGAGAACTACTTTTAATAGGAGCTCCTAATCTGGATTACATATTCAAAGTATAACTTTTTAATGGAAAATTCAAATCTACTCTGCCTCTACTAATCTCTTCCATGAAGTCTTTGCTTATTGCTTTAATTAGATATGTCCTAAATCAGGGTGCTTTCTACCTTTCTTAAGGTATTTTATATCTTGCCTTAAATTATGATTACTTTTGTATGTATGGCATAAGCTTATTGTAAGTTCCATAGCATCTGCACAATGTTTTACACTAAAAATATTTTCAACCAGTATGTTCTAGAGATTTTTATTGAATGCTGTGCTGTGTTAGGTGGTGGGAATTCCGATGTGAGAAATACTCTAATGGTCTCAGCATTCAGACCATGAGAATGGTCTCAGCATCTAGAAGAGTCCAATAGATGTACGGACATTGATCAAATAATCATACAAGTTAATGCCTATTTACAAACTGAGATCAGTGTTCCCAGGAAAGGAATGTAATTTTATGAAGGAAAAGAAAATAGAACCTGACTTGGCATTGAGGGTTAGAGAAGCTTTCTTAAGAACCCGTATAGGTGGGGAGAGAGCATGGGCTCCTGAGAGAGGAGTAGTCTGACCGAAAGTCTTCGTGGCACAGGAGAGGACCCGACGGAAGACGAACAGGGTGGCTCTGGTGCAGAAAATCCTGAAAGGCTGGGAGGCCGGATGAGGCTTGGCCCTGGGCCTCACAGACATGGTAGGCAGTTCATCCTCACATGTGGAAATCCAGCTGAGGCTTTGAAATGGGACTTTGTGCAGAGGGTGTTAAATAATCAGGTTTGTCCTTTGAAAGCCCAATTGCATCAGCAGGAGAGGAGTTTGTAGGGAAGTAGAGAGGATGATGAATAGGCTTGTGCAGTACTCCAGTGGAGAGCCACTTTTTTGACTCTATCCCAAAACCCCATTTTGGTTTCTCCTCAATGGCATATGTTCCCACATCTTTCTGCATATATGACTCTGTGGTGCAAAAATACTTGTATTATATTTATCTATATAAGTGTCAGCTTTCTCTTCCTTTTCCCTTCCTCCAGTAGGTTATATGTGCCTCAAATGTATTAGGAGATTTTTTTAAATTAATTTTGAATTTAAAAACAAATTTCCTTTTGTTCCCCTCAGTAAATACCGTGCAGTCACTCAGTGCTTATCCTTTAAACAACAGTTGTGTGCTTCTCTCCTGGACTCTATCACCCAGTGACTACTATCTGATGTATTTTGTTACTGAGTGGAAAATTCTTAATGAAGACAGTGAAATTAAATGGCTTAGGATCCCTCCATCTGTTAAGAAGTATTATATCCACGGTAAGTTTGCTGTACTTTAATACGTTTCTCTTATGGATTAGCATTAGAGTGATTATTAATTTAAATAAGATAGCCAGTTAATGAAAACTTAAACGTGTAGATGATACTACCATCTTACCACATTTTATTCTATCACTTTGTCATAAACATTCAATTCTGTTTCATTCGATCCTTTCTAAATATTTTACAGTCATAATCTTATCATCTATCACTTTTCTTCTGATTTGTTCCTTTGATATATCACAAACACATTTCTGTTTTCTCCTCAGTCCTTTTAACCATGATTTTTAATGATCATATAGCATTTTATTCCATAGTCTACTTAAACCGTTTATTTATTTGAGAAAATTTTTGTTGCTTCCAGCTTTACTTTTTTTTTCCTAGACTGTTTTTTAATGGCCTTTGATATCTACCACCAAATTGTCTTCCCAAATCTACGTACCAACTTATAATGCTACTAGCAGTGAGTGGGAATGCCAGGCTGAAGGTCTACAAATGTAGGACTAAGTGCTGTAGGCAGCATAAACTCCCCAAAGTAGACCAGTTGCCCCAGGAGGTGATTAAAGTACAAAGTAATCCTGCACAATACAGTATCTCCAAGTCTGAGTAAGGTTTTAGTAGGGAAGCTAACGATCGCCATGACCCTATTATACAATATTACTCCAGAGACTTGTACTTCTATTTCATTCCAAAGGCCCTAGAATTTAGCATCAGGGCAAGTAGAAATGATTGATGGAGAACTAAATTCAATTCATTACTACTGTTGTCCAGATGATTATTCTCTGTGCTTTTCTTTAAGCCATGGAAATATATAATCTAGGCTTCAACAAGATTTATCCCTTGTGGAATATCTATATGTTTGTAAAAATGATACATCACTGATAGATTCGTTTTGAACTTTGCTATACAGATGGTTGTCCGCCTGACCGGGGGATCCCCCGATAAGCCAAGAGGACCCCCGGTCCCCACCCCCATTTCTTTGCATTTCATAAGACTTTAGTCTCACAGCTGCCTTGAATGGGGAAAATAAGCAAGCTAAATGCCCGTGAAAGGGGAATATTGCTGGCTTTTGGGATATGGGAGAGGAGGTAGGGTATATTGTCCTGGAAAGGGAAAGGGAAAGTGGAAGTTCATACACTGTGAGCTTGAACAAACTGGCTATCATTGGAACATGCCCTTGAAGATTGCAATCTCATGTCTCTGGGTAATATTTTCAAAAATTATTTGAAAATTATTGTCATTACTAGGAGAATTTGGAACACTTAGGTGGTTTTTGAAACTCCCTTAATCATTAGTTTCGATCCATAAGTAACAACTTATTTCTATGTTCGGAAAAATAAGAGTCACCTAAATTTTTTATATAGGTTTCACTTGTTAATATTAATTCAGTAAGAATGACCTTTAATATATTTTTCTCTTCAGATCACTTTATCCCCATTGAGAAGTATCAATTCAGTCTTTACCCAGTATTTATGGAAGGAGTGGGGAAACCAAAGATAATTAATAGTTTCACCCAAGGTAAGACTTTTCCTTCTGGTTTCTTTTTATACAGATGTGTGGTTTCCTACTTAGTTAGCAGTTATGTTGCCATCTGATTATTTTCTTTCTAATGGAGTCATGGAAGAGTCCAGAGTCTTACATAGATGTGTCAGGGAGGCTACATGGTCCCTTGGTGTGGTAGTAAGGAGAATAATCAAGCATGATATTCTGGCATTGGAAATTAACATTTTCAGTCTCAAATTGGATAAAAAGTTAATGGAAACGAAATAAAGGAAAATATGCAGCAATACAATAAAATACATCATCAGAAAGACTAATTAGAAAAATACTAATTTCTGTACAATTCATATAAATGCATCTACCTCCAAATAATATGTTTTGGAGGTACTTATGAGCCTTAAATTTTTTTAAAGATTTTTATTTTATTTATTTGACAGAGAGAGAGGGTTACAGAACACAAGCAGGGGGGGCAGGCAGGCGGAGGGAGAGGGAGAAGCAGGCTCCCCGCTGAGCAGGGAGCCCAATGTGGGGTTCGATCCCAGGACCCTGGGATCACGACCTGAGCTGAAGGCAGACCCTTAACCGACTGAGCCACCCAGGCGCCCAAGCCTTTAAATTTTAATCAGTCTTTTAAAGGAAACATTTTTCCTCTAAAAATAAAACTGGAGAAGTAGTTACAGAAATAAATTCATTATGCCTCTTAAATTTCTAATTCATCTTACCGTACTTGGAGTATCAACATTTTGATTTTGCTGTTACGGCTCAAATTGTCTTCAAGTCCAAGCAACCTAATAATGAAGTTTCAAGAGAGAAATATTTTGCCTGGTTTTAGAATTAAAATAATGATAAAAATTCATTCATTTATTATTTGACACATACAGGCTGGGCACAAGAACTGGGGATTGAACAGTGAACATCAGTCTCTGTCCTTATGGAGCTTAATCCCTATGCTCCAATGGTAGTGAGAGTAAACAAATCATGTATAATATAATGTCAGATAGAAATAAGTGCCATGCTTGTTGTGATGAGCACTGGGTATTGTATGTAAGTGATGAATCACTAAATTCTACTCCTGAAACCAATATTAAACTATATGTTAACTAACTAGAATTAAATAAAAACTTAAAAAAATTACCTGCACTCAAAAAAATCCCCCAAATCAATTAAAAATAGCATAAGAGTGGCAATTGGTAATAATTATAAAAGGACTAATTTAATAATAATAAAAAATAAGTGCCATGAAGCAAAATAAATGTAAGGTAAAAGGATAGAGTTAAAATGTGGTGCCTTAGTTAGGATGGTCAGAATTGGTCTTTTTAGTTCAAGCCATGCAAGTACAAAAGAGAAGAGCATTTTAGACAAAGGGATAGCAAGTGCAAGTGCAAAGGTTCTGAAGAACAAGCGTGCTTGGTGGCTCAAGAAAAGCAAGGTCAGTGTGTGTGGAGTGAACAAGGTAGAGACCGGCAGATGTTGAAGGTTGGCTTATCCAGAAGCGACACTGAGGCAGAGTCATTGGAACAACTTTAATTGGCACTTTCTCATATAACCTGAAGTGATCACATGGAATTGGCAAAAAATAATTTTGAAAAACTGTTTTGTCAACTTACAGTGAGCATAATCCTGCACAAAATAACAGTTCACTAAGGTGATCATAGCTTTACTTTTATCTTCTTTTTTATTTTTATATCTTTAAAGGTAATACAGATTTATGATGCAGTCAGAAAAAAGTCTGCTATAATTTTTGATACAGAAAGATACTGTTATTTCCTGAAGCTTCTGAATCATGTGAATTGTATTTTTTTTTCAGATGACATTGAAAAACACCAGAATGATGCAGGGCTATATGTAATTGTGCCAATAATTATTTCCTCTTCGATCTTACTGCTTGGAACATTGTTAATATCACACCAAAGGTATTGTACTTGGTGTTACGAATCTTTATGGCCAAAGCTCTTGAGAGTGTTTAAACCTTGATTTAAAACCCAAATCAGAAACATTAAAGTCTCCTAAATATGTTTATGTATATTCGGTATACAATTGAGATGGCCTAAAAAGAAAAGGCCTGTTTTCAGGAAACCACATTCGGTTTTGCTAGTACAACACAAACATCATGGACGAAATTCATGTTTTGTATGTAAATACATCCAGGAAATAACAAGCTTATAACGGAAATCCTAGGCAGTGTGTTCTCAGAGATGGCAAAAATGGCTTTTAGAGCTGTACAATTTGGGTTGAGGACTTTTTAGCGATGAAGATTCACCTGGAGTGGCTAGTTCATTTATGATAGTAAGCACTCCAATTTTTAAAAAGCAGCACTGTGTGGCTCCCCAGTCTGTCTGGTTTGGCAAATGGCCTTGAATTTCTTGTGGTTCTAGGGTGCCATATCACCGTGTGCTGAGAGGCCCAGACCTATGAAATTATTTCACACATGTCAAATCTCTACAGAAACTTTTGTCTTATAGCAAAAAAGAGGGATGGGAGATTTTAGACTGAATATATCTTTCAGTCAAGTGAGCTGATGGGGCCATATCAAGTGGAATTGTTTCTGAAACTCAATTGATGGCCACCTTTTTTTCTTTGTGTGTGAGAGAGAGAGAGAGGGAGGGAGGGGCAGAAGGAGAGGGAGAGAATCTTAACTCAATTTCATGACCCTGAGATCGTGAGCTGAGCTGAAATCAGGAACTGGATGCTTAACTAAGTGAGCCACCCAGGTGCCCTGGTGGCCATTTTAACATATTGTTTCTTCAATAGTGGAAGAGTGGAAAAATCCACTCAAAGTGTTTAGCATAGTGCCTGGCACAGAGCATTCAGTAAGTGTTGGTTATTTTATTATTATAATGAGTATTAACTTTAGTCGAGATAGAACATTGGTGGAGATCTTCACGGAATAGCATGTGAAAATGAATCAGATTCTGCTGAGAAATAGCTGATCTGGTAGATTAATTTCTAGTTTGTGTATTCATTAACTGTGAACATTTTCAGTATGAATGTTTTTTGTTTCTCCTTTGTAGAATGAAAAAGCTGTTTTGGGAAGATGTTCCAAACCCCAAGAACTGTTCCTGGGCACAAGGACTTAATTTTCAGAAGGTCCCTTTTTCAATTTTTTTTAACCCAAAATATGTAAGATTGCACTTTAGATGCCGTATGCCTTATATAGCATCAGACATTTTTAAGGTTTAAAATATTTTAAGGATAAGGTTTAAATCTTATTTTATTCAATTCATTTAAATATGAATTCTGTTTAATCTATTACATGTTTTCAAGAATAGCAGGATGCAGGGATTTGAAATCAGGATGAAACAAAATTCTGTAGGTAGTTCATCATATGCAAATTAAATATATATGTATATATTTATACTAAAATTAAATATATATGTATATATATTAAAATTAAATATATGTATGTATTTATATATCTTCTATACCACAGTATATAATAAAATAAATATTAGAATATTAAGGATTACATCTTTTGGAGAACAGATATTTGGATATGCTTTTTTGGTATAAATTGATTTCTTTAGGTAAAGGCTGGAATCAATATTTTTAATCCCTGTAATTATTTCCATAATTATTTAAATCAATTAAAAACTATATAAATAATCCTGTCCTCAAACTCTGCAACCCAAAAAATGCAATTGTTCTAATAAAACTTACATTTAAGCACATAGTTTTTTTCAAGCTAAAGTGCTTTATAAATTGATCAGCTATAATAAAATAATTTGTACATACATCTTATAATAGAATTTCTCAGAAAACTCTAGCGATTAACTAATGTTTTATTAATTCTTATAATTTCCCCTGAAGCAAGGTTGGTTTTCCACCCATAAAATTGAGAAGACAGAATTCAGTTTTCATGTCAAAATATCTACACGAAGTTTTAAACAGTAATCATATGGAGGTTATCAAGCAGTCTCAAAGCTTGCATCTTTTTCATTAGTCACTGTTAAAAGTCTTCAGTGGTTTCCTTTTAGCTATAAGATAAGGTACAGTCCCTTTAAGCTCGTACTCAATGACTTCTCTCTACAATCTGTTACCAACCTATGTACCCTCTTTCTTCTGTCCCTGGGCCTTGATCATACTTTCACTGTTCCCTTTACCTCTGCAGACCCCACCACGTCGGTGAAGACCTCACTCTAGGCCCTTTTCCCCAAACCTTCTTTTTACAAAAGTAGTTCAGAAGAATTTCTACCCTTCTAAGTTCCCAGAGCATTTTACTTTTAATTTATTGTGAAGAATGCTCTGAGTTCCTGAGGTATGTTTTACCCCTCACAAATATTTATTGAACACCTGCTACATGGGAAGTATTAAAGTAGGGATTCATTAAAGTAATGCTGGTAATTCATAATAGTGTCCATTCATATATGTGCAAGTCACTGAGGCACATACTCTTATATGCATTAAGATTTCTGCTTCAATCCTCAGTATCTCAGCTTCCTTTCCTGTGAAATGAGGTTTACTGGCACTTACCTCATAAGGTTTGTTTTGGGGATTAAAGAAGATGGTACTTATAGCATAGTAAAGTCTCGATAACTATTTATTATCATTATTTCACATATTTAGGTGTTTTAAATTATTATTCTTTCAATGACACTGTGAGATAAGTATCATTATTTTTATTTTAAAGAAGAAAAAAACCAGGCTTATAGTGGTTAGGTATCTTGTTTTAGAACCAGGCTTGGCTTGCCAGTTTGTCTGACTGTGGAGCCTATTCCATTAGTCATTCTTCTCCATACAGTGGCTTTCCATTTTTTTTTATTTGACCATGACCCACAGTAAGAAATACATTTTACGTTGCAGCCTGGTACGTGCATAGATGTAGATATGCAAAACTGAAAGGATTTCAGTATATGTAGCACTCCCTATTTTCAAAATTCTATTTTCTTTTAAAAAATACTGCTTGCAACCCACTACATTGATTTCACTTACTACTGGCCTGTGGTTTGCAGTGAGAAAAACACTGCTCTCTAGTTTATCAATGAACGAATAAGTAAATATATAAGGTAGATACAGCAGTGCAAACAATTAAATTGTAATCTTTCAGCAGAAATGACACGGTCTTATCTTCAGTCCAGGCAGCCCAAGATGGATCATTCTCTTTATAGAAACTTCACTTTGTTTTGAATCCAACCGGCCCCACACCATACACCTCTCAACTATGCCCTTAGGTGCTATAAGCCATGGAGTCTCCTTTCATTAAACAGAGCTCATGATTTTTTTCAATTAGTAAAATATTTATTCTTCCCCTCTCTCTTCCATTATGAATTCACACAGTAACATTTGTTGTAGCTACAGTGATATTTCAGCCATACATATTTATTTGCCTTTCATTCGTTCATTCTTTCATTCATTAAGCACGTAGTATTTACATGTAAGTCCGGGATGTTGCTAGGATCTTGGGAAACAAATTTTTAAGGGATTTTCCTTGCTATCTAGGAAATAAGACAGTAAGGTTATAGAGGAGTGGCTGAGTGGAAAGCAAAATAGAAAGAACTTGTCTTCTTTACCATCTCCAAAATAGTCTATTCATTTTAAAATTCATTCATTCATTTCTTTCACTCATTCATTTACCGGCTATTTATTTTTTTTTAAGATTTTATTTATTTATTTGACCGAGAAATAGAGAGCACAAGTAGGCAGAGAGGCAGGCACAGGGAGAGGGAGAAGCAGGCTCTCCGCTGAGCAGGGAGCCCGACGCAGGACTCGATCCCAGGACCTGGGGATCATGACCTGAGCCGAAGGTGGCCGCTTAACTGACTGAGTCACTCAGGCGCCCCGGCTATTTATTAAATACCTCTCCTGGGCTAGTCACTGTGCTATACCTTCAGGTTGTATTGATCAGAAAAATAGAAACTCCTGGAGTGGACAGTTAAGTGGGGAAATAAGCATTAATCAACAATAATGGAAATAACAATATACATATGATATATATAATCTACTAATAATTATAAACTACATGTTGTGAAAGAAAAGGATCCAGCGTGCTGAGTTCAGTGTGTGGGATGGATGGGGCTGAGCGGTGAAGATAGGAAAGTGACAAGGAGCTAAGCTGTGGAAGAGGAGTAGTCATTAACTAGGTTTGCGGTGGAGGGTGGAGAGCAGGCAAAACCGCCTTCAGATACAGCGCCTTGACGTAGGAAGGACCATCGCACATTCACAAACTGAAAATAGGGCGGTTAAAGACAGTATAAAGAGGAGATTATTTTTCTTAAATATGAGGAGCTCTTTCTTTTAATATGAGCATTGTTTTTTTGGTCACAAAAACTAAATATCTATGTAAATAAAAAATTTAAAGCTTCACTATACAAGTGTCCATGAATGCAGGGAATAACCGTCTTGCTGTCTCTCTGAGAGAAGCTAAAAGACTCTCTCTGCAACATGTGAAGCTCTGAAATCTCCCCTCTGCACCACCATGAAAATGGTTTCTGAATGTTTACCAGGGCAGGGAAATGATCAGGCCCACCTCAGCAAATGAAGTTTGAACCTGCACCAAATGATCTTTCCCCTTTCCAGAAGATGGCTAGCACAAAGGAACCACTTGATGGGTAGAGGTTGAGTCAGTGTTGTAGACTCCGTGCTCCCCTCTCACATACGCGCTCTGAAGATGAGCACAATGTCGCAGCAGATCATCTGACAGACATTATACACAAGGAGACTGAAATCTCACTCAATTTTTCCATGTTCTGGTAAACCGAAGAAGTGTGAAGAATTTTTAAGATACTTACAGTGGGTGTGATTATCCTTATTTTAAGACTGATTTTTTTCCCCCTGCAAATATTTGACTTTATAATCTTACAAGATAATTATTTGAGCATAACCAGTCCTCAAGATCCTTAGTTTATTTCTAGGGCTTAACAGGTACACGGATAACATAGTCTAGGAATAGATCAGTTTTTGGAATATAATAGGAATATTTGAAAAGTGAAGAAGAATATAATTTCAAAGATTTTTACTAATGATAAAAGTCAAACCTTCTAAAATGCAATAACTTAAAAAAACTCATCTTCTACTTTAATCTCCTAAATAACTAAAAATATACTTTTTTAGGGATAAATAATATAGTGTAATTCATGCTGTATTTCTAAAGAGGGTAAGGCAAATTTACTATTGACTCTTTGCTTTCATATTCATTTATTTTCTTTGATTCTCTCATAGTCTTCTATTTTCTGATGACCAAACTGAGTCTCAGAGTGGTTCAGTGGCTTGTCTTGATCATCTCTCCTGTCCTTGTAAAAACCTTGGTTAAACCCAGGTCCATTGGACTCAAACTGCTACTCTTGCCATCAGTCCCATATTAACAATGTATTGCTTAATGTAACTAATGCCACTAAATTGTACACTTAAAAACAGTTGAAAGGCTAAATTTTATGTTATGTATATTTTAACAAAGTTTAACAAATGAGTAAAAAATCTGAATAGGCATTTCTGCAAGGAAGCTATATAAGTGGCGAATAAGCGCTAATGAATATATGCTCAACATCATCAGCTGTTAGGGAAATACAAGCCCAAAACAAAAGATACCACTTTGCTCTGGCAAGGATGGCTAATCAAAAGACAGATAATAAGTGTTGGTGAGAACGTGGAGAAATTAGAACTCCTGCCAGTGGGAATGTAAAATGATGCAGCCCTTTGGGAAAATGGTCTTTACAGTTTTTTAGTAGTTAAACATAGTATTACCATATGACCCAACAATTCCACTGCTGGGTATATAGCCAGTAGAGATGAAATCATGTATTTATGCGGATATTTATACATGAATGTTCATAGCAGCATTGTTCATAATAGCCAAGATGTGGAAACAAGCCAAATATCCATCAGATGATGAATGGATAAGCCAAGGGTGATATATCCAGCTCTAGAACAAAAGGAAACAAACCAACCAACCCACAGTGTATTGCAAAGCAAATGGACTGTAACAGCCCATTGTTGTTAAAGACATTTACAGTATTTTTAAAGGAGATCATAAGTTTTTACATAAAGCATTTCCCTTAATTTCTTCTCCAAATTCAGATTATTTTTGAACATTGATTTGTGAAAGTAACCTATAGTTATAATTCCTTCGACATCTAACCTGATTTCTAAAATGGTCCCTAAAGTTAATCTCTTCTACTTTTTAAGCGGTCATTCCCATTCCCTTTGGTTTATAATGAATCTAAATGCATATTTGCCTTGTATTTTTTTATTTATTTATTTTTAAAAGATTTTATTTATTTATTTGACAGAGAGAGACAAAGCGAGAGCAAGAACACAAGCAGGGGGAGTGGGAGAGGGAGAGGGAGAAGCAGGCTTCCCGGCGAGCAGGGAGCCTGATGTAGGGCTTGAGCCCAGGACCCTGGGATCATGACCTGAGCCAAAGACAGACACTTAACAACTGAGCCACCCAGGCGCCCCTGCCTCATATTTTTTAAATACAAATAACAGATCAAGTTGGTCCTGCTTGTTCCCCTCAGTAGTTTCAGTGCCTCCTTCCCTTCTGAGGGTTACCCACTTTCAAGAAGATAGTGTCTATTTGTCCAGTTTGTGCTTTTATACTTCCCTACACCTGCGTGTGTGCAGCTATGACCAATGAGCAAAACCACGTTGGGTTATCATGAATGTGAACCTGACTTCCATATCATTCAGGAGCTATTTTTGTTCTCAGCATTGTTTTTAGAGATCTCTCCATGTGGATACGGTTAACATAGTTTACTACCCATGTGGACCAGCCCATGGTATTCCATCCTATGAATATATCACAATTAATACGTCTCTTCCCCTATTGATGGGTATTTAAGCTGTTTAAAAGCTCTCCTTTATTACAAACAGTGCCGCAAGAAGCAGGATCATATATGTCTCTGTGTTCTCTGGGGCTATATCTGTCCCATTATTTTAAAAAGTAAGTTTTGCATTACCATATGACCAGTGTGCATGGTTTACTGGTGATATAGTATGGGAGAACATTTATTACAAAATAGAGTGTCTTCCTTTATGCCTAGCTACCCTTAGTCTTGCTCTCCAAATGCCATTACTTTAAACTGGTTTGCTTTTAATTTTTCTGGCAGGTCACCTTTATATTTCTAAAAATAATATGCTTCTACCACTATGAAGTGTAGTCATTATGTACTGATTTCTGGCAATAATGAAGATTTACTCATACAAATACTTTTCCTGCCCTTCTCCTTTCCCCACACTCCTACCACATACTGTTTTGTCACTTTTATCAATTTTTTCAGTAATTACTCTGCAGCCGCAGAAAAATCTTCTTAAATTCCATTTATTTCCATTGACTAGAGACTACTTCTTGGAGCTCCCTTCCCTCCCCTTTTTTAAAAATAAAATAAAGACATTAGCACTCTTACCTTTCCCTCCACTTCCCAATCTCTGTAAATACAACTCTTCGCTTTAAGTCAGGATTGATAGCATGTTTTGTGCTATAATCCTTTAAAAAATAGAAAGTCAATGAGCTGCATTTACACTGCTATGAGTATGTAAATACTGTTGTTTGCAGAACAAGTAATAGATGTGATGACACTTTGGGGAGTTCTAATGTCACAGGAGAATCTATTTTTTAAAGATACTAGAAATACTTCACCAGTTGGTCAAAATTGTGCCGAATTTTGGTTGGCTTCATATTTAGTTCTTCTGTGTTGTTGTTGTCGCTTTTTCTAGAGTTTCTAATTGCTTCTTTAAAAGTTTTTTTGAATTTCTGTGTGCTGCAATTATATAAGCTTCTTCACTGGATACCTTTTCCCAGTGTGCTCTGCCCAGGAAACCCTCTGCCCTCCAACTTCAATCTGGATGGGGCCTTTTCTAAAATTTCTACGAGCCATCACTCCAGATAACCGGTTTCTAGTGAGTGCTGCTTCCTAAATTCCTTTTCCTCCCCTTTCTTGAGAAACTCCATCCTTACATAATCTCCTAAGAAATGTTACCTGTCAAGTCAGAGTCTCTGCATGCCTGAAATTCTTCTTATTGTGCCTTCATTGATTGATCCTTTGGTGGAGTGTCAATTTCTAGGTTGGACAAGTCTTTCCAATTGAACTTTGAAACGATTCCTGCCTCATCATCTAGCACCCAGTATTGCTTCTAAGAAGTCAGATGCCATTCTGATTTTTATTCCTCCCTGGTTATTTGCAGTTTTCTTGCATTTAAAATATTCTCGCCATTATTTTTAAAGTTTTTATTTTTTTTATTTATTTGAGAGAGAGAGAGAGCAGGAGTAGGGGGGAGGGACAGAGGTAGAGGGAGAAGCAGACTCCCTGCTGAGCAGGGAGCCCAATGCAGGACTCAATCCCAGGACCCTGGATCATCACCTGAGCCCAAGGCAGACACTTAACCAACTGAGCCACCCAGGCATCCATACAATATTCCTCCATTTTTGATGTTCTAAAATTTCACTAATGGGTCTAGGGACGTTCTTTTACATTTAACTTGGTCACCATTTGAAGACGCTTTCAATTCCATGACTCTGGTCATATCAAGAAATTATGTTATTTCTTTGCTGATTTCCTCTCCTCCTGTTTCTTTTGTTCTCTCTTTCTAGAATCTGTATTTGTTAGATGTTGAACCCTCGGCATGGATCTTCTATATGTCTTATCTCTATGTTCTTTTTTGTTTTTTTTGTTTTACATTTGAGACCTTGCCATATCCCATTCTTTTAATGCTTCTTTTGAACTTTTATTTACTATTATATTTGTAAATTTGCAAGTTTTTTTAGAGTATTTTGTTCTGGTTTTAGGCATACAATATTTTCTTAAATCTTACTGGAAATACCAATTAAAGGATCATTGTTTGTTTAAAAAATTCTCCTTTTTTCCTACTCTCTGAATTCTCTTTCTGCTAAGATCATATTTTCTTTTTGTTTATCTTGGCTTTTCTTTTTTATCTCCGACTTTCCCCAAATATCTAAGAATTCTTTGTTTTCCTTGAATGTTTTAGAATGAAACAGTAGATGAGTTGACTGGGAGCCCAGTGCATATAGGCAGGAATTATTGCTTGGTTGGGTAGATAGAGCTCTGGCTAGATGAGGAAAAATGGACTTACAGGCACTAATACTCCACAGCTGCTTGGTACCTCCCTGGATAGGTCCTTAGTTGATTGTGAAAACAAAACCTCAATTTGGGTGTGGAAGGTAGTTCTAATACGAAGGATTTTCTGTGTACAGCGGAGAAATGGAAGAGCCCCATTCCACAGGCATAGTTTCTGGTTTTCAGCCTCGGGTCTCCTAATCGTCCCGCGTTCTTACCTGCCATTTCTTCGCTCGCCATGTCTGCTGTATTCAACTGGGCAAGCAGGCGTTCTCTTCAACCACAGCCCACTCTGGGGGGACTTTGGTCTGCACTCTTCCAGTTGTTTTCCGTGTCTTAGAAATGAATTCAAAATCTTATTCCTTCTTGCTTTCTCAGATTATCTTCTGTGTTGTGGGTATGTACTTGTTATTTATGTACTTTCATTCTGATAGCGTCTCTACAAAGATGAGAGAGCAACGGTTTCACCTGCCATCTTCAACCGGAATACCCCTCTACACCATTTCTCTTGATACTTAAAAATCACAATCTTAAAAAAATAAAAAATAAAAATAAAAATCTTAAACAAAGGCTGAATTCTTGTAGGAAAATGTAGTGACGCAATAGACTTGCTTTTCTTCTAATTCAAATTTCACAGTGCTTAAAACACTGTCACCAATTTGGTTTTTTACTTTTCTCTTTAGCATTTTTGCCTAATCTGTTATTTTCTTCCTCTAAATCTAAATCATCTGTAATTTTTTTGAATGGCGGGGGGTCTAACCCGCTTCTTGGTTGTCTACATCGATGTCTGTTTTCACAAGCGCATACTCGTTACCCTACCGTAGGGGTGTGAAAGTTAAAACCAAATTGCCTTGTGATTCAAAGACTGTCCAAGATTCCTCAGTCTGCCAAAGCAGCCCAACAACCTTCAGGTTCCCAGAACACCAGTCTCACAGATCTGAAGCAGAGCACCCCTGAAATTTCTTGAATGGTCTTGCAGAAGTGGGTAAAACCGGTGCAGTTTTGAGTTGGAAGTTCTCTGTAGAAGTGCACCTTATTGGGCTTAGAGGTGTGTATCTCACTTCCCTAAAATAGGACTTCAGTTTTGTTTATTTTCATGTACATAATATTTATGATATGCCTGTGGGTTATAAAGAACTGGAAGAGAGTATGTATTAGTCAGCTGAAATCTATCACAGCAAGTAGAAAAAGCAAAACAAAGAACATGTTTTCCTGCCAGTTTGCATTTAGGATATTTTTCATCCTTCCATTGTTTTATAGAAAGATCTTTGGACTAGAAAAAATTAAAGAACTAAGTCAGGGTCCTCACTCTGCTCTAATTAGTCCTGTAACTTTAAGCCCCAATTGCTTTGTTTTAAAAAAGGGAGGCACATGGAGCAGATGGTTTCTCAGATTTTTTTTCTAGATTAGAAACATCATGATAATGATCTGTCATTGTTTTCTTCACTATTTCAGCTCTTCTTTCTCTTAATTTTTAAATTTTTGTTTTACTGCTCTACTGTTCTACTCTTTCTTGTTCCAAGCTCTCCAATACTTCTGTTGCTTCCATTTCCTCCATTTTATTTTTCCAGCTCTTTGTTTTTTTCTCCTTTATTCTGTTATTCTCCCATCGTTTTTCCTTGTCTGGGGTCACCAAGACTGTTCCTAGAGTGTGATGTTAAGGCATACTTTATGAAAATAGAAGAGGCAACCTCAGTTCAAAATTTTACACTTTCCTAAAAAGATGTATTACTCTAGTCTAACAGAAGAATTCATAGTCCGGAAGCCATGCCTGACAGAAAATGTTTTTGAAATCTTTTATCTTTTGCCTTCTGAGTGATTTTTTATTTTGCTTTCTTATTTTATTTTATCTAAACAGAGAACGGACATTCTTTGAAGTCTAATCATGATCACTACAGATGAACCCAATGTACCACCTTCCCAACATTCTGTAGAGTATTAGAAGATTTTTACATTTTGAAGAAGGGGAGACAAATCTAAAAAATATTTGGTTGAACTATTGAGAACTAAAATATGGTGGATGATGTTGATTTAGAACTTAAAATAGAAGGGTAAATTTGGGGTCAAGAGATAGGTCTGAGTCAAATTCAGTTTGAATGTATGATTATGTTTTAGGTCACCTAAAGTTTAAAAAGTAATATTCATGGTATCTGGCTTTTGATTTATCATTTGTGTGGTCATAAAGCATTAAAAACTATGACTGTTCTTACCACATATCTATTCAGTATCATCAGGTATGTAGTAGGCAATGCCGTAAGTAGATAAAAACCTGCAGCTTCTGACACATAACTTTGCAAACACAATGAATCTACTTACAAGATACAGTGAAACTATTTAGTTTATATTTTTATGTCCAAAGTTTTCCATTTTGTATTCTTTTGTAGACACCTGAGCTCATAAACGGACCCATGTGGGTGTTCTTTTGACTGTCTTGTAGTTTTCATATCTGTCCAACTTTGGTCAGTCTGGGAATTCCCATCCTCAGTAGTCTTGCACATGGCTTAGGCACTAACTTCCATTTCAGTTCAGGAAAAGCCAGAAGTTCGGGTGTGTGCTGGTCACAGGCCAGTGGCAGTTACAGTTCATATCAGGATGACCTGACTTTTCAGGTCAGATTGACCAGATCAGAAAACACATCCGCCTCCAATTCAGCCTCTTTGTGAAATTCTTCCCTAAATTTAATTTATTTACTCCGAACCACCCAAAGCTTCTGGCAGGCAGCAATGCAAAAAGGGAGCTTTTACAAATAGTTCATGGCAAAGACAAGACACTTCTTCCTGAAAAAAGACCCTTGCTGTTTCTATGACATCAGCATATTAAGTGTGTTATGTTGTTCACATTCAAAATAAACCAAAGCTTCTGTTGGATGGACCTAAATAATATTTCAAATTTAGGATATATATTGATCGCTTACATTTAGATTTCATTCATAGTTTATTTGGCTATGAAAACAACACTAAAAATGAGGAAGAATGTGTCCTTTTTTCCCCTTCATTGACGTTTAATAGATATCATTGGAATGTAAAATCGAAGTGTGAGATTATGAAAGGATATTCTTTATTTCCTACCAGCTGAATACATATTTAATATGTTCCCAGACCATTCTAAAATCCTGAAAAATTAGATGCATATAATGATTGAAATGATTTTTTAATGAAAATACTTTTAATAAAAGTTTATGACCCACTGATAAAATATACACTGATAAAATAAAAAGTAATATATGAGTATGTGATTTCTTATTAATTATTAGTGAAATCTTCCATCTGAATGCATTTGAAGACATGGACATTAATCAGTATCAACAATTAGTTACCGATTATAAAGTTTTAGAGGGCATGCAATATCTAAAGACATCATCTGAATAGCATATGTGAGTTTGACTGTGTGCTATCGGCTATTTGTGTGTATTTTTTGTTTTCATATTGATAGCATGTAATGCCTTTATTTGGTGATCTTAACTTCTAGGTTCATTTAAATTCTAAGAAATTCAAGACACATATAGTAGTAAGTTTAAGAAAAAGCAAAATGAGCAAGTAAATATTTGAAGGAAATAATAAATCTAATGATAGATTTCTGTCAGAAAGAGAAAAGGCGTAGGAAGTTTTCATATATTATGTTCATAGAATAACAGAAAAGGTTGTGTTAACACGGTATTTGTCAGGATGCAGTATTTTAATATCTATATAAGTCTATTCCATTTTTATTATATTTAGTGTTTGGTATATTTATTCTTTTATAGTTGTAATAACCAATATGTTTCATTTAAGAGTTTAAAACTATGCTAATGACTTATGTTTTTATATGGAATATATTTGCCATTATGAAGAATAGTTGAGTAAATTGTTATTTCAGGCAATAAATTTGAATTCATTTTAGTGGTTTAAAACTGTAAAGTTCAAAAGTTCAACCATATGTATGTCTTATGAATTGAACACATTTTCAGTAGCACTTCATTTAGTTGCATTAATTTTTCAGTGTGATGTGTCCACGGTATTCTTTATTTTGCATTTATTTTTTCAGTATGTTTACATTGTATGGGTTGAGCTTTTTCCACACAGATTCTTGATTTGTAGCTGCATGGCAGGATTTTTTATTGTGATGTAACCAGAATTCTTATAAAAGATACGATGTGCATTTGTTTTGCGTCTTTGTCTTCATTCCGCATGTTCCATAGTATGTGTTTTTAGATGAAGTTATTTAAAAGGAATAGTAATTTAAGAGTCTGTGATCATGTCTTTCACCATCATTGTTTTCAACAAACTGGTATTAGTTCTTCCCTTCTGGTAGTCTTAAACAGATTTTCAGTATGATGTAAGGCAGATAAGTCTTAACAGTCACAAATAGCTTACCCTTATACCATATCTTATGTCATGGAGTAGTTATTTTAACTGTCTTTGGACTAGTTGGTTTGCTCATTTGATTTTATTTCAGTTCCTTTTTTTTATTTGAGGTTGAAATTTTCAGTTTGTGGAAATCTAATTTGCTGTAAAATATTAGGAATTCTTCGGAATACAGCCCTTTTTAATTACAATAACCAATCTTTATTGAGAGCTAAGTACTTTCAGACACTCTAATTTATTCCTCACCACAATGCCAGGAAGTAAATATTGAACTCATTTTTACAGATGAAGAGACTAAAAGGCAAAGAAGTTAATGTATTTGTCCATGGTCATAGAAGGGCTCAAACCAAAGTTTGTCTCATCCCACTTTTAAACACCATCTTCTTCTGCCTCTCCCTTATGATTTTTTACATATCCATTTTCAGTCCAAAGAAAACCCCCGTTAATTTGTGGTTGACTTATGTCCTTTAGTAGTAACCTTTCACACTTTCATTTCTGCAATGATGTCATAGTGAAGCAAAAAAAAAATATTAATACAATTGAGCATTAAAATGTGTCTTTTCTTTTAGCCAGAAACATTTGAGCATCTTTTTATCAAGCATACAGAATCAGTGATATTTGGTCCTCTTCTTTTGGAGCCTGAAACCATTTCAGAAGATATCAGTGTTGACACATCATGGAAGAATAAAGATGAGGTGGTACCAACAGCTGTGGTCTCTCTGCTTTTGACAGCTCCGGATCTTGAAAAGGGTTCTGTTTGTATCTGTGACCAGCACACCAGTGCTAACTTCTCTGAGTTGGAAAGCAGCGTGATAGCCCGTGAGGATGAAAGCAGGAGGCCGCCCTCTGTTAGATATGCCACCCTCCTCGGCAGCTCTAAATCAAGTGAAATTGTTGAAGAGCAAGGGCTTATAAACAGCTCAGTCAGCAAATGCTTCTCTAGCAAAAATTCTCTACCAAAGGGTTCTTTTTCTAACAGCTCATGGGAGATAGAAACCCAGGCATTTTTTATATTATCAGATCAGCATCCCGATAAAATTTCACCACACCTTCCATTCTCAGAAGGATTGGATGAACTTTTGAAACTTGAGGGAAATTTCCCTGAAGAAAATAATGGTGAAAGGTCTGTCTATTATTTAGGGGTCACCTCAATCAAAAAAAGAGAGAGTGGTGTGTTTTTGACTGACGAGTCCCAAGTGCTGTGTCCGTTCCCAGCCCACTGTTTATTCACTGACATCAGAATCCTCCAGAACAGTTGCTCACACCTTGTAGAAAATAACTTCAATTTAGGAACTTCTGGTCAGAAGACTTTTGTATCTTACATGCCTCAATTTCAGATTTGTCCCACTCAGACTCAGAATATAATGGAAAACAAAATGTGTGACCTAACTGTCTAATTTCATTCAAGAATCTTCTCAGATTTATGTTAGAATGAATCATGTGAAGTGTAATATATGTCACTATGGTTGTGGATATGGGAGAGGAAAGAAAACCGTCAAAATTGGAAATGATTGTCCCCAAATCAGTGGTATCTGTCCTCACTCAGTAAGGTAGACAAAAAATGTGAGAAAGCCTTCAAGAGCCTGGCAATGTAGACTGACTCTTCTAATGATTCCATTAATAAGCTCCACTGGGGAGGTCTCCAATAGCTCGTTTCTAGCTGGAAACAAGCCCAACAAATACCATCTTTTGGGAACATTAGACCTGTGTAGAAAGAGCTAATCTTCTCAGTTACACCTAAGTTTGAAAGAAGACTTCAAACTGATACTTGTGAGATGTAACTTGCTTCGAGGGTGTGGTTGTTTTACGTTGAGTTGTCTTTGTTTTCCACTCATTTGCACATACACCCATTTATACCTAAGAGGCATCCTCGTACATTTTTAAAGTATGTGATGTATTTGTATTTTGTGCTACTTGACTGTGTGATTTTAAGATTTTGCAATTTAACAAACTTGTCCCCAGCATTTACTCTGTGGTAGGCACTCCACTAAATGTTGCAGAGAAGTAAAAGATTTAGCTCTGGCCTAGGGGATATACTTCTGAAGACTGACAAGTAAGCCAATCTTTATGTATCAAATCTAAGATATGTACCATTGAATGAAACTATCTATTAGAATGGCAATACCCACAACCAATACTTTGATGACAACAAAAGCACTTTTGAAGACAATATGTCTATCCTAACTCTTCTCTATAAAAGATGTCACAATGGTCACTTTCTGATACAGTTAGATTGCCAAACGTTACTGTATTTCACTCTGGAATCACTGTCTTCCCTGATTCCCATTTGCTTGTATGCTATTTTTTCTTTTCTCACTTACTGAGCATTTTCTCTCATATAACCAACCACTGTATTAAATCTTTCCATACTTTAACTCAATTAATTATTAAATTAATTATATGAGACATGTACTCCTGTAAAACCCGTTTTAGAGATTAGAAGATTAAGTAATTTTCCCAAGGTCACAGAGTTAGTGGGTGATGGAACCAGGATTCAGATTTAAACCCAGATCTTTTAATGCTAGTGATTATGTTTGAAACCTATACCTTAAATTGCTATTCATTAAAAAAAAATTAGTTGTAATTAAATAAAATATTAAGTGGAAATATAATGCTGGATGAAAATTGAGAATTACACAGATGTTGTTTTTGCCCTTAAAGACTTTAATATTTATTGTTGGTTTCGGTTTCTGGTATGGCAACAAAACTGAAAGACAGCATATTGAGCAACAAACTAAATTAAGAAACCTGCAGAGATAGATGTTGAATGGCAATAATTAAGAATTTCAAGATGATTGGTATGATCGAAACAAATACTTCAGTCCTCAAAAATATGCCTATTGGGTTGCTAAACATCACCAGTTTCATACTTATACTGAGAGAGAATCCTGCTGATTTTACTGTTACCCTAAAGGAAATCCTGCTCTCCATCTCTGTGCTAGTTGAGGCCCTATGAAATGAGCATTTCTAGACAATGACAAAGATCTCAGACCCCAACCAACAGGTATTTTTTTACACTTCATGATCATTTGCCAATTAGAAAGCAATAAAGCTGTTTCCTACCATAAGCATCGTTGAGCTAGCTCAGGTTCTCACATGCTCAGCTGATGACTCTCACCAGAGAAAGGTAGAGGGCTCATATCAACTCACTGAATAATTAGTGTGGAATGAAAGCCTTAGTTCCATACAAAGATAAATCGAGAGAATATTTTTTCTTCACTGATGTTTTAAGTGGTTTACAGATTCAGAAACAGAAGGAAATTATTGCGTGTATGGAAGTTCTGGTAAAATTGACCATTATTTTGAACGCTGCTCATAGACTATAGACATTTATTTATTTATTATTTTTTAAAAGGGGGTTTTCTTTTTTTTTTAAGATTTTATTTATTTTTCAACAGAGAGACAGCGAGAGAGGGAACACAAGCAGGAGGAGTGGGAGAGGGAGAAGCAGGCTTCCCGCTGAGCAGGGAGCCCGATGTGGGACTCGATCCCAGGACCCTGGGATCATGACCTGAGCTGAAGGCAGATGCTTAACGACTGAGCCACCCAGGCGGCCTAGAATATAGACATTTAATTGAGAGTACAGTATAGGAGAGACAGAAAAATTACATTTTGCTCCACTCTGCACATGGTTAGAGATTAAATACTGAGCATGTCCCCTGAGACACAAGTTTCTTGTGGTCTGAGACCCATAACTGTGGGGAAGAGAAACTGATAGATGTCCCAATCAGCCCAAGGTTTCAGGCTGTGCATACGCGGTAGTGAATTCAAAGTCCCAGGACCAACTGTTGTGCTGTAGGTCTGTGTGAAAGGAATTTAGTCACGGCACATTAACTTAAGATCATGAATATCATCCTGGTGCAGCTTCAGTTCCTAAAAACAAGTGAAAACATCTCAAATATTGCTATGCCAAGGGAGTTTCTTTCACAGAGAGGGCTAAAGTGGTACAGCCTGGCCTATTGGTATATATAGATTTAGTTCTTTTCTATGGTCTGTGTGTTAGGGCTCTGATTTTCACTTTTGAAAGTTTGTTTCACTATATGTATTACTATATATTATTGGGTCTTTATGAAAATTATCTGTCATTAAATAGTGTGTTTTCATAAAAAATTTAGGTAAAATTTAGAATTTTTATACTTTAGGAGGGTCAGGTATTCTCCATTTCTTCCCAAAGATTCTTTAAAAAAATGTTAAGGGATAGAAGAGCTGAAATATGGGTTTGGACTTTTAACTTAGGATAAATATGGAATTTTGAGTATTTCATTGAAGGCCTTGAATTGAGTTACAAGTTACTAATCAGTCTCTCTAAATCTGAACTTAATGAAAAGAAACTCAGAAGTTACTAATTTGAGCTAGGGCTGCAAGTTTCAACAGATTGTCTGAAGGTAAATCATTTGTCAGGGTTAATGAAATGATATGTTTCCTAGGTTAAACCCCCAAGAACAAAGATGAAGAAAACAAGTCAAGATGTGCTTATCAGTAACAGCAGAGGCCTCCTGTTGGAGCCCTGTATTTTCGTTTGTGGATGAGCTACATATGGACAAGAAGAATGGGAGCAGATACTCTTCTATTTTTAAACCTAGTCTCAAGTAGTAAGAAGACTTGGATTAAATTTGCAAACCAGAGGGTGATCCTGGACCTAGAATAAGGTTTGATGACACCATGAGCTGCTACCTTCTCTCATCCCTTTCCAATAAAGCCAACTCCCTCTTTCCAAATATCAAACATATGGTCACATTCCCTTAGGAATATTCATCTTGACGACTCAAAAGCTAAGAGGAGATAAACTTCCTCCACAAACTGATACCAGATTCCGAAGCTACTTTGATTGGCTCAGGATCCAGGCTGGGCCATAAGAGCTGTGCCGGGGCTCACCTGGAGTTGGACAACATGCTGAATGGATCAGGACATGCTGCAGCCCTATGTCACCTAGACGTGGATTTCGGAAAGAGACCTCTTTCCAAATTCTTTCCGTTACTTTTTAAAAGACATTTGTTCCACTTTTAAGGGTCATCTTGATAGTTACAGACTTTTCCAAACTATTTATTATTGAGAGAACACATTCTCAAATTTAAAACACAAAATTTTTAAAATGGTCCACTCCACTATGATGAAAAGAAGCTGCATTTGAGGGGGAAAAAATGTAAACACAGTTACCAGAAAAAAAAAAAAAAAAAAAAGAAGAAACATTTACAAAAGGAAACTAGAGAAGTCACTAGTTTTATTTTTTCGTGAACAACTAATTTAAAATGGTAAAGCACTCCCGCACTGAATCACAATGTGGGGGGAGCAGTTGAGAATTCAAAGGTCTGGATTAGAACTGAGATATTATTCCACGTATTTGTATAAGCATCAGGAAATTGTTTTCATGGGTTCTTATATTGAACAAATTATTTTTATACAAAGTTTATCACTCAATATTTATTTTGGAAAGCTGCTGAAGATATCTATTTTTCAAAATTATACTTAGGATGTTTCGCATTAAATTCAATTTTGTGAGGCTCTTTGACGGGATATTTTAAATAACGTTCATTCGAAAACCCTAGAACTGAGAAAGAATTTGGAAAATTATCTAATTTTGTAGTGAAATACCTAGATTGCAGATACTGTACTTTTAAAACTTGTCATTAAGTACTTGGCATGCGGTGAACACTTTCTCTTTAGCCACAATTGGTACATTAATAAATGTTATAAACACAAGTGCTGAGATATGATCACCAATTGTTTTATAAAATGTAATTATTCTAATTCTCCTTTATGTCCCTAAAGTCATAAAGAAGGAAAGTAAATCATGACTGAATATTTTCATTTTTTTATCGTCAGCAATCATGAGCAAAGACAGAATTTTGAGAAATTGAATGTCCAAATAGTCACTATGAATTTAAGTTATTTTAGAATTATTTTATCTATTATATGATTACTTTCAGCAAAGATTTGAAAATACAAAGAAGTAATCTTTGTAGTTTATATAGTTAATATAAAATTTTTATACATTGTTAGCCTTTACAGGGAGCCTGTTTCTCCTTCTCCTCCCTGCTTGTGCTCTCTCTCTCTCTCTGTCAAATAAGTAAATAAAAATAAAAAAAAGAGATAGTATATCTTCAAAATACTTACATAATAGCTTGTCTTTAAAAGAGGTTTGAAAACATTTTAGATGCAAGTATGTCGCTTTATTGTCACTGTCTAGGGTATCTACTCAGTGCATCACCCCACACCACATTTTTCTGGCATTATAGCCACTTGTGATGAAAAATTACTCATTTTAAACATCAGGAGCTCTTTAGTTTGATTCTTTACTTCCTTAAGAAATCTTGATTTAGTGATCTGTGATCATTTGTTTTGTCATTTAGGTTTCTAGCAATTTGAGTTTTTAACCACTATTTGGGCTAGTATTCAGACACATTCTCTTTCTTGCTTTCTAATTTTAAAATGTAAATAGAACAAATACGTACAGGAAAAATTTCAAACAGTACAAAGAAATATCAGATAAAAAGTCTAAGTGTCTCTCCCCTCCGGGCCCTCAGTTCCTATTCCCCAGAATAACCTGTTATTACAATATCACATATCTCTTGAAAAATTTATATTGTTGGGATTGTATTCCACTTGCTGTCATAAAGTTACCCTTTTCCCTTAATACGTCTTGGTGATATTTCCATATAAACCCATATATACCTGTTTCGTTATCTGTAATGGTTTCATAGTGTTCCATTGTATCAAAGTACAATGATTTATGTTAACAGTTTACAGTTGGTGAACATTTAATTTGTTTCCAATCTTTTATTATTATGGGCAATACTCACGTGAGCATTCTTGTACATAATGGTCTTGGCATACTTTTACAAATCTACTCATCAGGAATCTTGGTTACAAGTGTAAGAAATCAACTCAAATTGTCTGAAGTATCTTTTTGATATTATAATTTCATCTTGATGAATGAAGTTGAGCCTGTCTTCATGTTTATAAGCCATTTGTTTTTCTCTACTTTTATATTCTTTGCCTAATTCTCTTGGGTTTGTTATAATTTTATTAATTTCTTATAATTCTTTTTTTTTACTTATGTGATCTTACTTTTTCTTAATTGAGATATAGCTTATATGCTGTAAAATACACAAGCCTTCAGTGTATAGCTTAATGAATTTTTACACATTTCCCCCTGAGTATTTACCCAGGAGTAATATTGCTGAATGCAGGATAGGTTCTAATTTAGCTTTAATAGATGCTGCCAAATAATGGTTGGACTAATTTACACTGCCATCAGTAATGCAGAAGAGTTCTGCAACATTGATATTGTCAGCCTTCTGAATTTTAGCCATTCTGATGGTCGTGCAATGGTTTCTCACGGTTTCGGTTTGCACTTCTGTAACATGTAATGATTTTGAGTAACAATTAATCCCTTTCCTGCCTTTTTTGCTGTTTTGTCATTGATCTTATTCCTATGTATTTCATAAACATCTAAACTGTTGTTATATTGTTGCTTTAAGCAGTAAACAGTTTTTAAAATTTGCCCTTTGCAGTGTCGTCTGCTCCTTCTTTCATCTGTGTGTGCTTCCGTCTGGGGTAATTTCCCTTCATCCTAAAGAACTTTCTTGTCCTGTAGATCAACTGTAACTTCCTTAATAACTATTTTTTTTCTGGTATTTTGTGCTGTTATTTTGGGATTAATATTTTTAATTTATTTGGAATTAATTTTGCTCTAAGGAGTGGAATAATGATCTAGCTTTTATTTTTTTTTCCAAGGGTCTAATCTGTTGTCCCAACACAATTTGATTCTGGGAGAACAATCTCTGTTCTCACTCACATAAAATGTCACATTTATCATTTATTAATTCTCAAGTATATTTGTGTTTATTTCTAGGCTTTCTCTTCTTTTGCATTGATTGTTCAGTCTGTTTTCATCTGGTACTAACTTTCTTAATTACCACCAGCTACTCAATATGTTTTAATATCTGGAGGGCTGGATTCCTCAGCCCTGCTCATTATACTTCATTGCTGTTCTTTCCAGAGCAATTTTAGTATCATTAAGTTTTTGTAAAAATAATTCTGTTGGTATTTCAATTGTAGTTAAGATAAAAGTATTGTAGCTAAGATAAAAGTACTGAAAAATGTTATCACAACAGTATTTAGTTGCCCAGTGTTGCCTATAAATTTAAAAATTTGGGGAGGGAAATGTTACTTGTATCTTCCTAAATAATGAGACAAATAATTCATATCATAGCTGCAATATTAAATTCCTCCCAGAATCCACCTTTAATACTAGGGAATAGAAATGTGGTAGGTGCTCTAAACTTCATGCTTTAGATGTGGGGTTATAAGTAGGGTACTATCCATCCCACTGTGCCTGTCCAAGTCTTTCTTTAGGTATATATAATGATCCCTTTCATTCTTATAAGTGCCCCAGTTTTGACAAACAAAATACATGGTTATCATATAAAGGACTAGACCTCTGACGATAATTGTTGCTTTTTCTCTTTAATTTACCAGTGGTTATCGAATTTGTTCAAGTATAGGGCATTTGGAAATCATGGTGCACTTTAAAGAATGTGAAGATACTGCTTTAATTCTCCCATTGTAACACCTGAAAACAACTATCTAGTAGCAAATAGCTATTATTTGTACATATGTGTCTGCTTCTCAAAAGTAACATAAAAGCTTTCTTTATCCAGCAATATGGTATACTAGATGTTCTGAGAAATCTCTCTCAGTATAGCTTATCTAAAAATTGGTAGGTTAAAAAATCATTTTAATGTATGGCTACATTGAAGGAAATTCCAAGTAACTTTGGAATCAACTGATCTCCATGACCTATAGCCTAGCTTTGAGAGGGAAACATGTCAGAAGAAAAAGAGTGGGGAGACCTTTCATAAAAAGAGAACCTCAGAAGTGAACAAGATAAAATCATGCCCAGCAGAGGAAGATGTTGGGGCTTATGTTCCAGTTCAGCCACTACTCTGGACTGAGTAGAAAAAATAAAAGGCGGGGAGGGGGAGCTACCTACCCTCAGGTTTGTATCCGCTCAGATTTCTATCCTCAGATTTCCATTCACATGGATTTTGGGCACGAATTTATACCACTTGTGTGGTCCAGAAACAAACAAACAGAATATTTACATTCAGGAGCCCCAGATTGGTTGAGCCTTTAAGGTCCATCCCAGAAGCAAATACAAATGGTCTCTGGGTAAATTGACTTTCAGCCTAGACCCAGAAGACCTCAAAGTCCCAAGGAACATATGGTTATTGACTGAGTCACTTACACAAGGACACAGATCCCATTAGTGAGAGCAGGAATGACAGATGACAGTATCAGAACCACAGAGACTGGAAAACCAAGCCAAAATTCTGAGGAATGCAGAGGAGGAAAATGGAAAAGTTTGGTCCTTAAGACAGTATTGAGCGGCATATCAAAATTTGTGAAATGCCGTTAAGGTACTTAGTCTAATATACATAATGACGTGGACAAATCTCTGCATAATTGTACTGAGTGAAACAAGCCAGACCAAAAAAGGAAAAGAGTACGTACCAAATGATTTTATTTATTTAAAATTCTAGGAAATTCAAAGTAATCTATGGTTATAGAAAGTATAGAGGGTCCTAGCTTTGCCCGAAGCTCTCAGGTTTAGCTCCCACTGTTTGCAATGACAAAGCCTCATTTCCCAGGACTGAATAAACATTAACCATTTGACTCAGGGATGGGGTTGTCAGATAAAATACAGACCACCTAGTTGTATTCGACTCTCAAACAATGAATAATTTTTTTTTAGTACAAGTATGACCCATGAAATATATATTTTTTTCACTTGAAACTCAGGTGAATATTAACTGGGTGTTCTATAGTTTTATCTTCTGAATTTATTATCTGAATTTTTGTTTTCATATCTTTCTGGTTTCCATTCCTGTTCAATATTTTTGACCTTGAAGATTTCATTAACTTTTTATTGAGAGGTAGATGTTTTGCAGTGGGATGTCTGTCTTTTTGAGAATATCTAGTCTACCCACTTTCTGCTTTAGGTATATAGATATCTTTGGGTTGTACTTTATTCGGTCTTAGACCCCATCCTATACTTTAAGATGTTGCATATTTCTGAGTGAGTTAAACCCTTTTGATTTCAGAGGATATTTATGTCAATTTAAAGAAAGAAGTATTTATTTCCAGAAAATAACCTTAGCCAGCTAGATCTTCTGTGGTGTATTTCCCTATAATCTGGGAATGATGAAGCTGCAGAAGAGTTACTTTATCAACCTGACTGTTTCAAAACTAATACACATCTCCAAAACCTAAGAAACTTTTATATGCTAAAATCTTCCCTACTTAGGACTTTTAGTTGGTTCCAGCTGAGTGTGAAATCTTTTGCCTTTGCAGAACCGAAGTTATTTCTTGGAATGAATGAGAATACTTTAGATTTACTTTCAAAAATTATCTTCTGAATTACCCTAAGACTAGAGGGCTGGGCTCCACGTCTGCCCCTCTTCATTTTCCAGTGATGATCCATGAGCACTTGCCTATCTGGCCAACTACTTCCGATCTAGCCAGGAGATGGGAACGGAATCGGCTATCTGTCCGAGCCTGAGGCAGTTCTAGGAGATGCTAAGTTCATGATTTCTGTCCCAACCCCCACTCAGCCTGGCTCTGGTGGCATCTTTAGTTCTGAATACATGTAGATTCAAGATCTGCTCTGTATTCCCCAGTCTAGATAACAGAAGAAGATAGTATAATTAGTTTCAGTAATTCCCAGCACTACTGATATGCATGCAGTCCTTTAAGCTTGGATGCCTGTCACCCTTGTCGTGGTTTACGGCTGTGCAAAGAATCACCTGTTGCCTCTTCACTGGCCTGGGGTTGGGCAGGAACTTAAGGTGGAAGGTCATCTCGAGTGCCGTGTGCTCTAAAGCCCCATACCACCGAAGTACCGCACTGGTACAGCTTGTAAATTTCACAGTCATCCAAACATTGGAGGAAGGGATGATTCATATCTAATAAGCGAGGCTTAGTTAAGTAGAAAAATGGCTGTAAGGAAATGAAATCTTGGTGAAGTGGATGAGAGGTACACAGGAGGTGACTATTCCTTCTGAGCTGGGATGTGTTTGATCTGCAGTAGAGGGCACTTGAAGTGAGAAATGTTAATTATTTTCTCCAGGGCAACTGACCCATTAGAGTGCTTGTAGCAAATTGACTGCTTCTATTCCCTAGATTTTCCTTGCAGCAACTTCAGCAGTATGTGCCCAGCATTGCCTGGTACAAGACTGTCTATGCTGCAGACTGTGGTCATAAGGACTGGGCATAGAAACTGCTCCCAGTTGTGATTTCCTGCTAGATTCAATAGCTCAGCCAGATGTGTAGGCCAAGAGTGCTGGAGAATAAGGAGATTAATAGAGGTGCAATGGCTGTGGGGAGTAGAGCATTGTAGAAGAGAAAAAATTTTTAGAGAGAAAAATCAGGCCTAGAAAGAAGAGATTCATGCCATAGAGTACCTGGGGGTATAAGAGATGCAGGTCAGCTGTATCATCCTTAACTTCATCAGAAATCTATACACCTAAAGGCAGAAAAATGTATGATTCTTAAACATTACACATGGGACAATTAGTTTTCTAAAATAAAAATCCCAGGGCACCTGGGTGGCTCAGTCGTTAAGTGTCTGCCTTCGGCTCAGGTCATGATCCCAGGGTCCTGGGATCGAGTCCCATATCGGGCTCCCTGCTCCGCGGGAAGCCTGCTTCTCCCTTTCCCACTTCCCCTGCTTGTGTTCTCTCTCTCGCTCTCTCTCTCTGTCAAATAAATAAATAAAATCTTTAAAAATAAAATAAAATAAAAATCCCTTGCAGATATGTGATGTTAATCCTACTTAAAATAGCTAACAAATTATGATCATTACTTTTGCAATGTTATGCACTTAAGGAGTAGCTGCTTTTGGAAGGCATATGCCAAGGAATGTACAAATTGAAAAATGTCGCCATTGGCTTTGTAGTAATGGCAAGATGTTAGCAGAAGCTGAAATTTAGCTTTGGATGACTTGACTTGAGTCAGGCCAAGATGGTGTTTTTGTAGGTTTGCGTTGTCTGTTTTATGATAGCTAGGTTATGTATCATCTCTCTAGGCAAGCTCACCTGTACCGCAGTGTGGCTTCCTAGGAGTTGGCTAAGGCAGGTGCTCCTGCATCATGCTGGGGAATGAAAAACATGAATTTTAAGATCCAGGAATCACAGGCCCACATTGTGAATTAAGCCATTAGAGAAAATAACAACGTACCTAGGGTTTGCCACGTGTAGACCGACATGGAGGAACCACCATCTGATACCAATAAGTAAGAAATGGAACCCAGGACAGAGTGAGATACAATTTGTATTCTTCAGCAAATCAATCAGTAAGCATGTGGGTAAACTGACTCTATCAAACAATAACAAAAATGTTGTCTTAACTCACAAGGAGAAATTTCTCCATTCAAGGATAACCTTGCACATTTTTTATTGATATAGACACTACCATGTAAACCTTAATCTTTACCACAAATTCACCACCTCTCCCTTGAAATCAACAAACCCAAATGGTGGGGACCTCTAATAATCCTCAGGGATTTCTCATGTTCCAGCCTAAGACTGGGCTCATCCTCAGATCTTTAACCAAAAATATCCTTTCCTCCTCGTGCTATCATCCCTGCTAACTTGATAGGGAAGACGGAACTGCCAGGTTGCTCTAACTGCAGCATTCTGTAGTGGTGACTAATTGGTCACAGGGTCTCTAGAAATAGATGGAGAGCCTCGTAAGGTGTGGCTTGACATATATAGAAAGAAAAACTGGGGGTCTGTGGAGAAGATATGAGGACCTATTGTAGAGATTCATAGCTTCTTACCGAGTTCCTAGAACTAAGTCAGTTTGCAGAACCAAAGACCCTCAACTGAGAGCAACTGTGGCCATTTACCAAACTAATGGCACACTGGGGACAGGGAAATACTCAGTCCTTCCATGGCTCTGAATTTACACTGATTCCCAGAGATCAGAAACACCCTTGCATTCAACAGGTTAAAGTTTATGGAGATCAGTGAGAGATGGAGTCTTGGCCTGAGCCTCAGATTTGTCTTGTGTTTCTTTCCCCAGTCCCAGATTACAGAGTGGGAATAGACTTTTTTTGTAACAGTCAGAATCACCACATTTGTTTTCTGACCCAGGAGTGGGAGCCGTTATTGTGGGAAAGGCCAAGTGGAAGCCCTTGGAACTGCTCCACCCCTAGGGACAAATGCAGAAATAAATGCCACCATTAAAGACCTGGGAGCTGCCATGGGTGCTCCTACCGGATCTCAAGCCTAGGGTTCTTTTTTTTTTCTTTAAAGATTTATTTATTTATTTTTTGAGAGAGTGAGAATGAGAGAAAGAGAGAGAGAGTACATGAGAAGGGGGAGGGTTAGAGGGAGAAGCAGGCTCCCCGCTGAGCAGGGAGCCCGATGCGGGACTCGATCCCGGGACTCCAGGATCATGACCTGAGCCGAAAGCAGTCGCTTAACCAACTGAGCCACCCAGGCGCCCAAGCCTAGGGTTCTTATCTTCTAGAAACTGATGGTCTCCCAGAAGGTGACAGCTCCCATCCAAGACCTTGCAACCCAGTAAAGGACTGCATGAAATGTAGACAGCTTCCCGCCCGAATTCAATGAGAAGAGACACAGATTGTCATGCGTTCATCTTCCTTCTTTTGTTCTTTATTTTCCTAGCTCTCTGCTTTCTTTTGCAGTTTAAGGCTACTTTTAAGCACTCTGATTAACTTCCTATCTTCCTTCCTTCCTTCCTTAAGTATTTGTGCCACTTTATCACTGATTCTTAAGGGCCCACCCCTGGCCCCTGCCGTGCAGTACCCTCTTTTCCCCATCAAAGTCAGGAAGCCAGCTCCACTGCGTCATGCTGCACAGTCATTTCCAGCCTCAGAGGACAGTCACCACAGAGGTCTTCAGGGAGGCAGAGGCCTCTTCATGAGGACATTTTTTCACTGGTGAAGGGACAATTCTCTGGTCCTCTGAGGAGGCTATGACAAAGATGGTTGAGGAGTTTGCACGTAATAGATCCATTCCAACTTACATATTTCTCTAAGACTTTGGACTTTTTTTTTTTTATAAGGATGTCAAGAAAATAACAGCCAAACTGTTACCATCCCTAAGCCCAAAAAGATAAGTGGACTGAGTTCCCACCAGAGAACATAGAAAAGAAAGCCGCTTTGAGAGGAGCACCGGGCTTCAGTTGAGGGACACAGATTTTGGCTCTAGGCAGGGAGAGAACCAAAGGGATTAACTACCTTAACATCGCTCTCCTCACCTCCCTCCAGTTTCCTTCTGGACGTTCAGCTACTCAAACCCAGCCGAGAAAGAAGGCGTATGGAGCCCTGTTGATACGGTGCGTACAGGTTAGCTTTCCGAGGCCAAGAGAAGTGTGAGAAAGAGGGAAAGAGCAGACAGGGAAAGGCAGAGACAGTATTGTTTGCTCTCAGCAGAGAAGTGGAGATTCCTAAGCGAGTTCGGTGTGTGGAAATAAAAGAGCTACATTTCTTCCAACGTGGCAGAAATGTATAGATGTAAAAATGAGCGGCACTAGGATTTCCTTGCTTCTCCTAAAAAGAGAAGGAGGCTAAAGAAGCCCCCGTACAAAGAAGGACACACCAAAATCCTTGTCCTGAGGTCAAATACATTCAGCTGGATAAGGTCATAGAGTCAGACTATCAGAACCTGAGAGTCTGGTCCTCACTTCGTACCTGTTCCCCCCTCCACTCCCTCACCCCGTGTTTGCTGTTTGCGTGCCTCACTGACTCCTCCCCTCGAATTCATTTCCTCACCCAGAGAGACCATCTAAGACCAAACTACCTAACGTTGTGACTTTTCTTTTTTTTTAAACTATTCTCTAAATAGAATCATATGAATATTTATTTTGCTTCCTTTTTTGCTTGTATATTTCACTTCCATATTAGCTTATATGCTTCAGGAGGGCATGGCATTGTTTTTTCAACTCTATATCCTTAATGCCCAGGATGGTGCTTGAAACAAAGTAAACCCATTATTTTTTCCCCAAATAAATACATATTGAATTCCCAGAAGCCTAATCTCAGAATCATAGGGCTCCTGGCCACCTCTCAAGCTGGGTGCTTCTCAAACACAGCCTTTTCCTAGGTGTTATTTTCTGCCCCCTGTGCTCTGTGTTCAAGAGCTCACAGTGGCACAACACAATCAAAGTTTGGAGACTTGCGTTAGTCTGACCAATTCCTTGAAAGACACAAACAACTACTAAAGCTTAGTCAGAAAGAAAGAGTTAGCCTAAATAGTACTATACCTATTAAAGAAATTCAATTTGTTCTTAAAAATCTCCTCCCCACACAGAAAACTCTAGGCCCAGATGTTTTCATTGGTGAGTTCTTGAAAACTTGAAAGGAAGACATAATACCATTTCTGTATCATCTCTTTCAGAATAAAAAAAAGAGGAGAAAATACTACCTAACTCATCTTAAGAGGCTAAAAATGTCCCACTACCAAAACCAGACAGATATTACAAGGAAGAAAACTATAGACATAAATATAGACACAAAATCTTCAAGAAAATATTAACAAATCAAATGTTTTACTTATATTTGTACCCCTAGTATCTAAGATAGCACCTGGAGTTTAGTAGGTCTTTGGTAAATTTTTACCTGTGACATTGAACAAAATCAATTTTTGAGGGAAATGTTTAGGACAAAGAAGCGTTGACATTGCTTGCATTGCCCAGGAAAGTTAAAAATAAATTAACAAAGAAAATTCTGATTTGAGAATCATTTTCTCTATGTCTTTTAAACTTGAAATGACACCCCTCCCTATAATGGATGATCTCTTTATTCACTTCATCTTGTGTTGTCTTGCATTTGGCAAGATCACTAGCATTTACTGAGAACTTTCCATGTGGCCAGAGCGCTGGTGATTTAACTTCATCTTTCTATTTTAATCCTCATAATGGTTAATAACCCCAGCAAGAAAATGGGGGCTTAGTATATTTTCCAACAAGTCAGAACTAGTAAGTGGCTGAGTAAGGAAAGGAGTCGGGTCTAAAGGCATATAAATAAGGAAAGCAGCTTATCAAATACTATGCTTCTCATAGGAAAACTCTCCTAACTCGGGAGCGAGATCTGGAATGGCAGTGGGTGAGGACAGAAGATCCCTGGATTCCAAATCCCCCGAGGAGTTAGGAAACAGTCCCGGGCTGGTCCCCCCCGATTTGCGTTGTGCTCTGCTGCCACCTGCTGGTCCTCTAAGGGAAGGCAGACAGAAGCTTCACACAGTCCGTGCTCGGCCCTCTGCCGGCTCAGGCCTGAAGTGACTACAGCGCCACCTGCAGTGCTTCTGAAGGAGATTGTTTTAGACCCTTGGTTCGTCTCTATTTCTTCAGGCGTCTCAGAAAAGTTCCGAGTGAAGGACATTTGCCTCAGTCTCAAGTTCCAGCCTACCAACCGGATGCAGGCAGAGGCCTCTCCCCTGGGTCCTCTGAACGTCTGATATAAAGGAGACGGTTGGTTCATATGGAGGGCCCAGCAGTGCCTCACTGGTGCCCAGTGGGCGTTTTTTCCAATGAGAGTTTTTTTCCTTCTTCTCCCTTCACCAAACCTCCCCAGCCCCCTCCCCCCTCCCCAGCCCCCTGCGAAATACTTGCCACCGCAGTCCACCCATTTGGAGCACACTTAGGGCCTGAAAGAGTCCCAAGGTCTTGGGGCCTTCCTGCTGGCATCGCGGACTCCACTGGCTGAAACTCTGCCCACGGACCTACTCAAGAGAAAGCTGCCTCCTTTGGGGTGCGTGCGGCACTAGAGATTCTGCAAGCAGCTGACCTGGTCACGCCAGGGTCTCAGCTAGATGGGTCGTCAAAGTCAGCAGGCTTCTCAGACTCAGACTCCAAATTGTTCATGCAACAGTTATGGAGATGGTGAATGGAAACCATTCATTAACGACTTTAGAAGACAGCCGATTATTTTTTCCACCCCAAATCTGGGGAATACATATATTCACCCATATACAAAGAATATAACATTTCTGATAAAAGACCAAATACCAAACAGCATTTATCTGGGGGTGATGAGAATATTTTTCTACAGTGAACATTTATTACTGGTGTAATATTTTGTAACTTAAAAAATGCTTCTTAAGCAGAGACAGACCTATGTTCCTGGGACTTTTTTTGCTGTAGATAGGATGACATCAGCAGTCTGAAGACAGTGGCGGAGCTCTTTGCCTCTCTAATGCCGTCGCTAGCTGGGCTGGGATGGCAGGCTGCTGGCTCTGGAGTCTAGAGACCCGGCACTGTCCTCGAGTCCCTCCCGACCTGTTGTCATTCCTGCCTCACCTGTCATCTCCTGCCACGACTTCTGTCCTTAGCCCTTCTCACTCAGCGTAATGGTCCCACCCTCACCCCAACCTCTTTTTCCATCGCCATGAGAAATGATCACAAGCAAGTGGCTAGAAAGACATCACAGGTACCCCCCACTTTTTGAAAGTCTGCATTATGCCGCCTCACTTTTATGAAAGACCAGTGTTAGTACCTGTTTTTGAAAACCGAAGGAAATCCGAAGAGGATTTTCGTTTTTACCAAAAAAAAAAAAAAAGACAAAAAGTGAAAATCATGTTCAGAGTGTATTTGCCGCCAGCCTAAACAGAGGCAGTGAGCACCTTGAGCCCGGAGAGTGGCGCCACCAAGTGTCTTCCCTTGGAACTACACTCAAATCTCAACATCCAGCCACCATAGCTTTGAACTGCGTCTGTGAGCCTCTGTGCTTTATCTCCGTTTATTCTGGGCACCTGTTGGCAAGATATGTCCTTATGGATCAGAAAAGCCTAATAGAGGTTTTTCTGGGGGTCTGAGAAAGCTCAAAAATGCTTTCATAAAAATTCATGGTAATTGCTTCTTTGCTTTATGCTGTTTCCATTTAGAAAGGTTTTCATAGGAACTCTCTACTTTCAGATAGTGGGGAAAACCTGTGTCCATTCAATATAAAGTCAAGGGAGAGAGGGAGGGGGACTTTTTTTTTTTTGCCACTAGAGAGGCTTGTGGATGTCAACATTTAAGACTTATTAACCTGTACAGTTTAACTCGAGCTGAAAGGAGCTAAAATCTAGGCTCTCCCTGTTAGCAAATGAAACACCACCCGAGTGAAATCAAACTCAACTTCTTCCCACTCCCAGTGAACTCTTCTTCGCCTCCCTTACTGAAAACAGGGTCATTATCCTTCTAGAAACCTAAGCATAAAATCTGGGCGTTACTTTTGACTCTTCTCCCATCTAAACAAGTGTCCAATCCTGAAGATTCTGGCTCTGGGACACTCAATCCTCTCTCCTTCCCCCTGTGGCTTCTCCGCTCAGCCCGAAGCCTCCTAAGCTGTTTTGAGCTCCCAGTCTTCTGTCGCCCCGTCCATCTGACTCAGAGATGCTGCTTTCATCCCTCTGAGGGCCACTTTTGACTGTTGCTGCCAAAAACATTCACAAGGCATCCAGCATTACCAAATAAAATCTGAATTCCGGAGATGGGCATGTAAGGCCCTCCACAATCTCATCCCAGGCTTATTGTCTACTACTCCCGGCCTGGTAACCAAGTCAGCAGCCAAATTTGCGTCTTGTTTCCCTGGGGCTATAGAGACGTGTGAGACACAGGGCTTGCTCTCCAGCCACTCCAAATCTGGTGGGTAGTAAGTGCTCAAGAGACCAATGCCCAACGTCCCTAGGAGCCTAGGCTGGAGAGCCTTGGCGGGGAATGGGAGTTAGCCAGCCCCCGCTTGGGGTGGGGATGGGGGACAGTTTAGGTAGAGGCAAGAGCCATGCAGAAGTACGGAACTGCGTGAGTCCGGGGCAGATGCTACTACAAAGTAGTCTAGGTCGGTTGGAGCTTAGGTTGCCCGAGAGACAGCAGTTGAAGAAGATGCTGGGCGCCTAAGAACAACAGCGCTAATGTTAACAGCGTCCTCAGGTCCTGTATTCTGCTTGGCACTTTTCATAGGCTTTCCTATTTACTTTTCACAAAACCCTGGATATTGGAAGAGTCTGTTTTGCTATAATATGTGTTATATAACACCTATCTCACATATGATCGGAAAACGAGGGGAATGATTTCAGTACAATGAAGTTGGATTGGTTGAAACGCAATCCCTCCTCCCACCCCCCAAAGGGGAATTAGAAGAGCAGGAGTAAAATTAGAACTTTCAGCAGGAAATGAGAAAGCCTTCAGCACAACTGTGGCTTCGGCTGGGGCCCCTTGTGCTCTATTTTAAGAAAATTAAAAATGAGAGCCTGCCCTGGGGCTCCCTCTTCAGAGAGCCCGGCTTGCACAGGCTCCTGGCTCCTGGCGGGTATGTGTCCCGCTGTTGGCCCTCACCGCTGCTCCCGCGGCTCAGAGCTCGGCTTCTGTTTCCATTCGCTCCCCTGCTACAGGATAGCAACTCCGCTCTATAATTTTATGTTTTAAAAATATTCCCCGAAGCAGCCTTCACGTGTACTGCCTGCCTCAAGCGTCTGACTTACCTCCTGAGATTCCAACTATTGTTTTCCTTGTGCTCTGGTGCAAAGCTTCTCAGCTTGGGAGAGACCTGCCCAAATTTATGTCTCCCTTCAGTCCTTTTATCTTTAGTGTGTGATTTTTGCAGAACAGGAGACTTTGCAGGATCATATATGGAGTGCAATCGGAGACACGAACTGTCGAATTCCCATTTTGTAGAAGAGAACGAGGGGCTTAGATGCATGTAGCTCGCTCTTGGTTTGCAGAGCTGGTCAATGGTAAAGCTGCCTTTTCCAGTTCAAGCTACATCATTTTGCGGATGCGGATTACCCAGGGTCTTACATGCCACGAGGGCTGGTTTTTAAAAAATCTGTTATCTCTCAGCAACGAATCGAGCCTTTTATCCATGCTCTGGGATGCTGGGCCAGGGACTTTGCAAATTGCATTTCCCGGACTCCTTTGCCAGCTGCTTTTCTGTGAGGTTCCGCCACTGGGAGGCGCTAGAAAGAGCCGGAGAGTTGAGAGCAGGAGAAAGCGATTTCCTCCCCGTTTGCTATGCGTGTCCATGTTTCTCGAGTTGGCCACACGTTTGCGTGCTTCTGGGTTGCCAGCAGCCGCTGGGTGGCTACTCCATTGGCAACGAGGGACCCAGCCGCCCCCTGATCCTTCACCAGATGGGCCTGAAAATCCCTTGATAATCCAAAGCGCTGCTGGTCTTCTCCCACAATGGCCTGAGTCCCAGTTTTCCAGAGCTTCCGCCAAGAAGTCTGAATTCCCAGCTCTTTAGTTCTGGAAACACTGTCTTTGTCCTTTAGGTTCCTCATTCCTAGGAGGGAGGTTTGCTCTCTGCAGTTCTTATTCTCTAGAGGTTTGCCGTGCTCCCTCTTTGCCCCTGCAGCCTTCTGGCACTTACATAACCAACCCGTAGCATGAAATGCCCTCTCTTTAAAACACTTAATGTGTCCTTTGTTTCCGACAGTTACATCATGCTTACGACTATTTCTCTGTTGGTAAAGGTGAATCTTTGAAGGCGTCTAGGCGGGAAATGGACTCCTGGCTGCAGATCTGACTTTATTTCATTGTTTGGTGACATTTGACTCTGATGACAACTTCTCCTTCCTTTAAACATTATACCATCTTGTCTTCTGTAATATTATGATCTCATGGATACTTCCTACCTTTCCAGCCATTCTTTCTCAGTTTTTAATGAAGACTCTTTTTCCTTTATCTGGTGTTTCTTAGGGCCCTGATAGTGGCCATTTTATTTCTTTAATCTACCCGTTTTCCCTGGAACAGCTCATCCGTTTCCCATAGCCTCCGTTACTATCTGTCTTCTGATAACGTATAGATTCATGTTTTCAGCACAGACATTATTATTTGGTTCCAGACCCGTTTATTCAATTGCCCTTTGGAATGTCTACTTGGATGTTCCTTCACTTAGCGATAGCCTGTATTATGATGGTGGGGTCCTGGTTTCAATCCAGAGCATGGCTAGAACGCCCTCCTGCTTCACCCAAACCCAAGCATCCCAACTGAATTGATCATTATCTGTTTCTCCTACCAGCCACTTCCCCTCCCCCATGCCCTGCTGTTTCTAGTGTGAGTGGCTAACTTGAGTTTGTCCAGTTATCCAAGTCAAAAACCTGGGTGTCTATTTCTATTCTGGTCCCTGCTTCTCCTTCATGTCCCATAGACAAATAAGTCCTGTAGATTAAATCTCTTCACTCAGTTCACTTATTTCTATTATCTTGGTCTCTCTACTCTCATGGGTCCTACCTACCATAATTTCCAACAACCTTCTTACAGATATCTCAGCTTCCAATTATGATATTTTAAAATCCAAATTTCCACACAGCAGTTAGAGTCATTTTCCCCCCAAATAAAAACGTAAGCAGAGTCTTTCTTCTAATTGAAATTCTCAAGTTCCAATTCTAACTGCCTAACATGGCTTATCATACCCTTTAAAATCTTGTAAAGATGATAAAGTGGAATGCCTCCAGGTAAGGGCTCTTTTTTGTTTTTGTTTTTATTTGTTTGTTTAAAGCAAGAAAAGTTGCCATTGAAAGGCTTCAGTTCTAATACGTCTGGTGTGGAAATGGAAGGCATCATTAGGAGCAGATACTGCTTTGGGAGGAGTCACTTGGCGGGTTAGGTAGTCTCTAATGTAAATGTTAGGTAAGCTTATGCCCATTACCTTGAGGGAAGGTTATTATAATAGGAGTTTTGAAACTTGGCTGCCTCTCAGAAGGCACATGACTTGTCTTCAGGGAGGGGGTCAATAGGCGTCACTGAGTTTCCTGGAAACAAAGGGAAGGAACTTGACCTCTTCCCTGTTGAATTTCAAATTTATTAGAAGTTCTTTGATGACTTGATATAGTCTGAGCTGGTATCACCTGGCAGCAAAGATCACCATGGGAGGAAAATGAGTTTGAGTGCTAGAGGGCTTTCTATGGAAGCATAACTGGTGCCTATCCAGTATTAATACCTACCAGAGGAACACTGGGACTAGCAGGAGGATGGAACGACTCATCTTGTGGTTGTCAGGCCAGCTTCTATCTTCAACCACATCAGTGCTTATGCAATGGGACCATGAACGTTTGGGCCATTTTTGCAGGAATGGATGATATTCTTGAAGCCAATGGCATGGGCTTCTCTCCAAGACTAGTCATAGAAGTGCTACATGATTTGTGAGGCCCAGTGCAAAATGGAAATGTAGGACGCCATGTTCAGAAATTATTAAGAATTTCAAGACAGCAGAATATCAAACCAAGTGTGGTTTCTTCCAAGCATGAGGCTCTGTGTGGCTGCCCTGGCCTTTACCAGGCATCTACCTGGTGAAGAGTTTACATTGGACACCTCCTAACATGGAGTATAGAGCAATTGGTCCTTACAAGAATTGATACCTGCTCCAAGTATGGATTTGACCATGTCACCTGTGGTATCTCTGTTGGCGCCACCATCTTAGGACTTATGACCTATTGATATGATATCTGATATAATATTTGATGCAGTATTGCTTCTGACTAAGGGACCAAATTACTGAAAAGAAAATACAACAGTGGGCTCATGACCACATGATTCATACTGTTGTTCTAGCACTAAGAAGCAGGTGTCCTGATATTTTGAAGGCTTAGCAACAACGCCAGCCCTGGGACGGCACCATTCACCAGTGGTGCACTGTCACTCAGGATGTGCTAAACAAATCAACGTCTCATATGGTGCTGTGTCCTCAGTAGCTAGAATAGATGGATCCGGGAAGCAATATACAGAAGTAGTTTGACCTCATCACTTCCAGTGACTTAGGTAGGGTGTTTATACTTTCTGCTCTTCTAACCTGAAGCTCTGCTATATTAGGGGTCCTGATTCCCATTGGAGTGGGGATGCCTCTTCCAGGGCATGCCTCTGCATAGTGTTCTGAATTGGAAGCTGCCACCTGACCACTTGGGGCTCCTCATGTGTATAACCTATCCAGCAAGTAAAGGAATTACTTTATGGTTCGGTATGTTGGACCCTGATTCCTGTGAGGTGCTTCATGGCTACACAATGGGCAGCATGAAGGAGGATGTTTGGAACACAGAGAACTCATTGAATTTGTTCAAGCCTCTAGATCAGGAATTGATAAATTTTTTCTTGCAGGGCTAGATAGTAAATATTTTCAGCTTTACAGGCAGTCTGGTCTTTGTCTTAACTACCCAACTCTATTGTTGCAGCAGTCATAGATAATACATAAATGAATGAACATGGCTATATTCCAAAAAAAGGTTATTTATACAAACAGGCGGCTGGCCCAAAGGCTACGTTTTGCTGACTTCTGCTCTAGACTTAACCTCAAGTAAGTGAGAATTACAGAGCGTAGAGGAAGATGTCAAATGATACCATGAAGATACAATCAGCTGAATCCAGAATGTGGGCAATTATATAAAACAAATGACTTGTTTTCTTCAACAGATAAGTGGATATGAAAACATATGAAAACAAAAGAAAGAGGAAGAACAGCTGGCTATATGTAAAAGAGACTTAAGAAACATATTAATAAAATTTATGGGGCACCTGGGTGGCTCAGTTGGTTGAGCATCCAGCTCTTGGTTTCGGCTCAGGTCATGATCTTGGGGTTGTGGGATCCTGCCCTGCATTGAGCTCCACACTCAGTGAAAAGTCTGCTTGCAATTCTCCCTCTCCCTCTGCCTCTCTCCCTGCTCACTCTCTCAAATAAATAAATAAGTCTTTTAAAAAATTTATTTTAGATCATCTGGGAAAATTAAACATAGGTTGAGAATTACATGATGTTAAGGATTTGAAAAAAAATGTATTGGGTGTGATAATGGCATTGTGGTTGGAGTAAAGAATAATGCCTCATCTGTCAGCCATATATAGTGAAGTATTTAACATGAAAGGATGTGACATCTAGGATTTGCTTTCATGAGCAAAAGAAAAAAATATTGTGTGTGTTTTGTGGGGGTGGGTATTGATAAGACACTAACAACAGTATGTTGGCATTAGTTGAAACTGTTAGGTACATGAGGTTTCATTATACTGTTCTCTCTGCTTTTGTGAATGTTTGAAAAATTCCATAATAAAAACTTTAAACAATAGCAAAAACTAATTTTAATTGAATGAGAACCGTGACGGTATTGCCATGCCAACTCATTTATTATTTGGGTACCCACCAGATGAAAAAAACATGTTGGGTGCTCAGTTCTATAAGTACACAACTTTCTCAGCTTCCCCCGTGGTAGTTCTGTTTCTGATCTAAACTTTTGGATAAATAATTTATTCTGTCAAGTTGTATTCTTCACCAGGCATTCTTTAATCTTTTACTAAGCTAAAATATGTCTGCTGAATAGGTACAAGAGTACATAAGAGACGACACCCTTCACTTTCCCTGATTCAGTGAAAAATTTAGGGGGAAAAATGTTAATTCATTTTCTTTTTTCCATTTAAGCATCAAACACATAGACTCCATGTGCCACACAGGCCACACATTCAAGGGTCACTCCCAGCATTAACCTTAGGGGCCTGATCCTTTATAGCATCTGAGCTTAGAACTGCCTGGGACACTACCTTTAATACCTAGGAACTGTCGCTGCCTAGCTTGCGTGCACTCTCAAGTTCTGTCTGTTTTTAAAATATGTCATTTTTAGATGAGGGAGAATCTTCATCTTTAGCTCCCCTCTCCCATCTTTTTAGTGAATTTTATTGGCTCCAAACCTTCTGATACATATGATGAAGAGAATACATGACTTGTCTTTGACCCCAAGTCCATGGCTTTTTCAAGTACATAGACTGTGGAAAGTTTAGCCTTGGAAATTCTAACCTCAACATTTTTTGAAAGCCAGAAAAGACAATGATCAAGATGATTAATTAGGAAGTGGAGGTTGGGCTGAGGAGCTTAGCCCCCTGCATATCATTCTGAGGGACTGCCTCAGATGGGAGGGGCGGACCCTGCTGAGGAGAACCCCAGAGCTAACCACCTTGACTCTCAACCTCAGCCCACACAGGACCTCAGACACAACCACAGCTTTTCTTGGCCTTAGGAAGGCAGCTCCCTAGCTCTGAAGTATCTCCACCTGTCTCCTACCACCTGCTTAATCCCGGCTGGATGTACAAAGGCCCTGAACTTAACACAGGAAGGGTGAACATTTTTGAAATTTATTTGTCTAAAGGGGGTAGGGTGCCTTCATCCAATTTATAAAAAGACACCAAATGTCTTAGGACAGCCCTAAGTCAAAAGCTCTAGGACCAGCTTGCCCAGTGCTTATGAAAATGTCCAAGGCCTGAAGAACTGTACAGAGCAAGATGGAGTCACTCATGCCAACCAGCGATGTAAGCAACCAATGGCATCGTCGCTAAGACTGGATATCCTGAAGCCAGCACAGATTGATGGCACCCAAACTGATAACCAGCAGAGCCAGGGGAGGCTGGCAAAGGCCCCAGATTGATTAAACTCCTTTAAACAGGGAGGATTTTTGCAGCAAACTGTCAAGACTCTGCAGATGCTGACCTTTTCACGTCTGATGGCATCAAAAAGGCAAGGCTCTGCCCGATGGATCCCTGAACATAATGGAGATCCTCCACTGCTTGAACACAGTAACTGACTTTGAATTTGGTTTGTTAACCCCTTGTTGTAGGTTGTGTGACTTTGTCTTGTGCTTTCTTTGTGTGATGTGTATGAAGCCAAATGAAATGCATAATGAAATTGAGCTTGGGATCCTGAAGAACCTGCTTTACAATTGTGTGAAGCTTGCTTTCTGACTGAATAAAGCTGACAGTGTGAAAAGACACAACTTGTATGTGTGCCTTCACAGAGAGCACCTGTCGAGACTGGTGAGTTCAGAGTTCCCACGGACAACGGAGACAGGCTGGAGCAGGAGGCTCCTCCCCCTCCCAGAAGTAGAGTTATGAAGCAAACACCTCCTCTTTTTGACATCCACCCCACTCCCCACCACCCCCTCACAGAAGTCCATTCAGCTCTGGATTCTAATGCAAGTGAGTTGTGTTGGCTAAAACTGATCCGAAGTTCTGCATAGGACTCTCGCCAGGAGCCCTGAAACCAGAACCTGAACTCCATCCCAGAGTGGTATCATTTGTCATCCCAATGAGTGCCTACCTCGTGGTGGTGTGGAGAAAGAAAGGAGTAAAGCAGCATCTGAAACAGCCTGTACCCATTTTTTTAAAAAGATTTATTTATTTGCGAGAGAGAGAGAGCACGTGCGCACAAGTGGGAGGAGGGGCAAAGGGAGAGGGAGAGAGAGAATCTCAAGTGGACACCCCGCTGAGCAGAGAGCCAGACCCCAGGCTCTATCTCACCACGATGAGATCATGACTTGAGCAGAGATCAAGAGTGGGATTGTTTAACAGCCTAAGCCACCCAGGCGCCCCCAGCCTTACCTCTTACTGTCTCATTTAACAAATAAATAGTCACCAAACACCCAGTCTGTGCCTCGCTCCTCTCCTCGCTCCTCATAGCTATTGTCCCCTGGACTTCCCAAGGCACCAAACCACCCCTCGCTCAGCACTTTTGTTTGTTAATCCAAGCATTTAACACATCAATTCAGGCTGCCTAGTTATCCCAAGGAACAATGGAAAAAGGCTGAATTTCCCCAAAGAATGTTCTAGAAGAAGCTTGTGTGGAATTCACATTTGGGCTATCTCCATGTGTTGGAGTCTGGGGAAACAGGATGGGCCTTGGAATCCTGCCAAGTGTGGGTGGAACTCTGCTCTGTCAGTTATTTGCAGCAGGATCGTGTAAGTCACTTAATCTTTTTTTAAGTAGTGATAATTATAATGATAACAATCTAGATAGTAACTGGGGAATTATCTGATGTATGTAGGCAAATTGCAGGCCCATAGCAGATTCTTAGCAAAATTAGATCTTACCCCTCCTACCAACCTTCAGTATGGTCTTCACCAAATATTCACCTTGTGCTGCCAAAGGGCTCTTCATTGAAAAGCTAAACTGAGGTAGTTCCAAGACCCACCTGACAGCAAAGGTGGAAACGCATTCACATACATACAGTTCCAATGGGAGTGAGAAATGGAGAGGAATAAGGCAGACAGTATTGCACTTATGAATGGGAATGGGCTGGGGGGAGTTCATTTACTAAATAGAAGGAATATCTTTTTATAAAAAAAATCTATGAGCAGAAATGCCACATGTGTGTCATTTTCTTTGCCTCCTGGCTTTTGTCTTATCTTCTCCTCTGGACATGGGATTCATTGCTGTGTCCCCGGTTAGGTACACATTCAGACCTCACCCATAAATTTTCCTTACTCTTGGATAGATGCATATCCTCCAGCAAGTGCCCACGTTATCATAACCAAAGAGGACACTTGGTAGGTTCCTATTTATAACTGAATCTTTCTCAGGGGTATTTTGGCCGTACATACATATCAAAGGCCTTCAAATGGGCATACTCCTTAATTTGCCAATTCCAATTCTGGGAAATTATTCAAAGGAAATAATTAAAATGTGCTAAAAATGGATGAACAAGCAAGCTATTTATAATTTGAGATGGAATGCTATGTAGCTATTAAAAATGTGTTATGGAAGAATAATGACATGGAGAAATGTTCATAATGAATTTCTAATCGGGAAAGCCGGTAAGGCATTTTGCTTTTTATGAACTGGGCTTTATAGAGTCTAGAATTAAACAAGCAACTTATGTAGTGATTATTTCTGGATAATGAAATTAAAGAAAATTTTTCGTTTTATTTCTTTGTACTTGTCTGTATTTATAAGTTTTAGGACGAGCTATTACTGTTACTACCAGCACAAAGTGAATGATGCTTTCTTTCTGTTTAGGGACTCAGAATGCTATTCCTACTTCTGAGAATATCGCTTTCCTCCTCTTTGTCTACTGAAGATATTTTCTGGTCATTATGTTGATCAAGAATGAATTCACTGAAAATTCAAGCAAACAGGCGTTTATGTGGGCAACTAGAATGACAATTGGGAGACACAGATTCAGGTGAATTGTCTTCCAAGGAAGACAAAGAGGGAGCAGAGTTAAGAAGGTGAAAGGTCATGGGAGCAGTTCTCACTTAGGTCCTCCAGGCAAAACAGGGATTGAGACTAGGTTAACTGGGATTTGCTGGGTTAAGAAGCAAATGAGGGACTGAAACTTGTCAAATAGAGTAGCCTCCATTAAAAAAAAAATTAAACTATAGCTGACACACAATGTTACATTAGTTTCAGGTGTACAACATAGTGATTAGGAAGCCTACACATTATATGCTATACTCACTGCAAGTGTTGCTACCATTTGCATTTTGGCTCCTTTTAAAGTGAAGAATGGGGGTGAATCAGGTGTCATGCTGACAGAGCAGTTAAGTCCGGGCTGAGGGCTTGCAATTGGCACAAAGTTCATAAAGTGCTCCTGCCTTAATGGCTTCCCACGTCTATTTTAAAGGAGACTCTCTTAACTAGGCTTGCTTGCTCCGTTTTGAAATATTTTCTAATTATTTAGAACTCGGGCTAAATATCACTGATTCCCAAATTCTTTACTCTGCCCAGGCCCCTCTGCATTTAAAATATCTTGTACTTACAACACACTCATTTAGCACTTACCACAGGCTAATAAGCACTCTTTTAAGCTTTTTGTGTGTATTGACTCATTTTTCACCACAGCCAAATGAAGTAGAGGATAATATCTCCAAGTTGTGGATAACGTAACTGTGAAAAAACAAAATTCAGCTGAGTAAATCTTAAAGATCTCATTGGCTTTATTCAATGATCCCATGTAGCAAGTACAAAGGAGGTCGGAAGGGCTATATAAATAGGCAGAAAAGGGTGGGACAAAGAAGTTGCCAGCGAAGTGTTTCAGGCAGGTCACCGTCCCTAGGAGCACAGCAGGGGTCTATCAAGCAGATGACCTCACTCGTGCAGACCAGGTAATTCAAGATTGACTGGTGTAAGATCCCACTCCAGGGAGAGGCTGAAAGTGTAATTAAGGTCGGTATAAAGTCTCGGTTTGGGGATGTGGGCTTAGTACAAGTGACTCCATTTGAGGCCTGTTCCCTCGCTCTTTCTTTTTTTCTTAAACCTAACTGAAGCTCAGAGATCAAGCAACTTGCCAAGATCACGCAGCTAGCAAAGAGTTGAGTAAGAATGTGATGAACCCAAGCAGTCTGACTCTAGAACCCATGCTGTAAGCTTCTCCGCTAACCTGCCCCCTCTGCTTGCATCGGTCACTTACCACAGCCTATTGAATCCCTGGTTTGTTTCTGGCTTTCCATGCTCTCCTGCACCGTGAGCTTTGCGAGGACCCCAGCAACGGAATCCCCAGCACCAAGCATCTTCTGAGGTAAAGATTTATTGAATATATAAAATCACCAGTGAGGCTTACCAGTGCTATTAAGTACTGAACCAAATGTTTTATTATGATAGAGAAAAAGTGGGAGGAAGGGAAGGGAAAGAAGGAGAAAGGAAAAAGAAGGGGCAGAAACAAAGAGGAATAATAGGAAGAACAAGGAATGGTTGTAGAGAGGGGAAGGAAAAAAAACATGTCAAGGCTCTGGGGCCATACAAATGACAGCCCACTCTCCTCTGTTTGGCAGAAATCCTAGTTCAGGGATTTTCAAAATTTTAAAAATGCAGCAGGCATTTTTTTTTTTTTAAACAAGTGAAATTTTGTACAGAAGGCTAACATATAAAAAAGATGCAGCTGGGGGTTCCCCGGGTGGCTCAGTGAGTTAGCGTCTGCCTTTGGCTCAGGTCATGACCGAGTCCCGTGTCAGGCTCCCTGCTCAGGGGGAAGCTTGCTTCTCCCTCTGCCTGCCACTCCCCCTGCTTGTGCGCTCTCTCTGATAAATAGATAAAATCTTAAAAAAAAAAAAAAAAAAGACGCAGCTGGGCATGGAAGTGGAGCTTGCTGTATTCATCCAGGGAATTCCTGGCCTCCTCCAGCCCTGCTACAGCCCTGATATACCTCTGAAGAAATGTTAGGATCTGAGAACAGTTTGAAAGCCACTGACTTCATTTGTTTCTGGATGGTGGTCACAAGTATGCCTTTGTGAGTAGAGCCCTTATCTCCTATAGGATCAATGTTAACATTTGCAATCTGTTTTTGAGATACCATTTCATACCATACTAACTCCAAAATCAGTCATTACAATAAGGGAAAAGAAAATGAAACAGTTACATAATATGGAATTTACATAATAAATGTTCCCTTTTGGAAGACTTTTTTTCTACATGGGTTTTATTGGCTGAAGAGGTTTTTGTTTTGTTTTGTTTCAAATAATGATACAGTGACTCTGTACTTTACTCAGTGCTGTCATAAGTGCGCTCTTAATCCCCTTTATCAATTTCATCTATTCCCCGACCCACCTCCCCTCTGGCAACCACCAATTTGTTCTTTCTGTATTTAAGAGTCTATTTTTTGGTTTGTCTCTTTTTTTCTTTCTTAAATTCCACACGAGTGAAATCATATGGCATTTGCCTTTCTCTGACTTATTTCACTTAGGATTATACCCTCTAGATCCATCCATGTTGTTGCAAATGGGAAAATCTCATTCATTTTTATGGGTGAGTAATATTCCACTGTATATATACCACATCTTCTTTACCCACTCACCTATGGATGGACACTTATGTGGCTTCCATATCTTGGCTGTTGTAAATAATGCTGCAGTAAACATAAGCGTGCATGTATCTTTTCACATTAGTGTTTTTGTTTTCTTTGGGTAGATACCCAGTAGTGGAATTACTGGATCATATGGTAATCCTATTTTTTACTTTTTGAAGAACTCCATACTGTTTTCTACAGTGGCTGTACTAATTTGCATTCCCATCAGTAGTGCATGAGGGTTCATTTTTCTCCATATTTTCACCAACACTTGTTATTTCTTATGTGGTTTGATTTTAGCCATTTGACATGTGTAAGGTGGTATCTCACTGTGGTTTTGATGTGCAGTTCCCTGATGATGAGTGGTGTTGAGCATCTTTTCATGTGTCTGTTGGCCATCTGTATGTCGTCTTTGGAAAAATGTCTATTTTGGGTCTCTGCCCATTTTAAAATCAGATTATTATTATTATTGGTGTTGAGTTGTAGAAATTCTTTATGTATTTTGGATATTAATCCCTTATCAGATATATCATTTGCAAATATTTTTTCCCATCAGTAGGTTGCCTTTCTTGTTTTCTGGGTGGTTTTCTTCACTGTGCAAAACCTTTTTTATTTTGGTATAGTCTCAATAGTTTATTTTTGCTTTTGTTTCTGGCTAAAGAGTTTTTTTTAACTTTAGACTTCAAAGGCCTTCTTTGCCTGACAAATATTTCTTACAGCAAATGTAGGCAGTTGCACTGCTCCAAGGATTTTCAAACTGCTTTCAAAATTAGTATTATTTATCCTGAAATTTAATAATTTAATATTCATGAATGCCTCTGAAAACCTTTGAGTGGAAGAAAAGTTGGTGGTGGGTAATTTTCCAAGGTAGCTTTATCTTCTTCCATGATTCCTTCCTCCAAACACAGAGCAAATCTGACTTCAGCCAGCTGGTCATTAATGTTAATCTACTTACTGCTACATCAGGATCCATGATAGAGTTGCTCAAAGTCATTAGTAATCATACATAAAAATACTGATCATGACTATGAGGTTTTACTTATGATAAGGAAGATTATAAAAGCAAGGTTTTTCAGGTCAAATTAATATGCTGACTTGAGCCTATGTATTCGCCTATAACTAGGTATCTTTGAGTGAACAAGTCATAATATTATTTTCAGTCATAACAGACATGGATGGGTCTTGAGACTGGAAGGAGATATTTATGTAATGTAGGTTATGTTATAAATGTCTCCTATACCAGTTTCCACAACCAGGACAGAATGTGTGAAGTAGAACACAACTTCTATGACAGACCACTTACCTTGTGGTGAATTCATGTCACTAGGTAGAAAGGACTCTCCACGTACCCACCAGATAACCATGTAATGTATCCTTTAAATAAGTGTTTCATTTGCAAATAACCAACTCTGATGTATCTTTGATATTTCAATTGTTTGATGAACCAGGAAAATAGCTGCCATTTATTAAAAACTTTCTAAATGCAATCATCTTGTTAGTTTGACAAGCATCAACTCATTGTCAAGATGACCCTATGAGGTAGGTGCCATTTATGCCCATCTATAAAAGTGGCTCAGAAAAAAAAAAAAAAGGCTCGAAGTCTTTGACTTGCCCAAGGTGACACAGCTGGTTAGAAGCATGGTGAGAATTCAAACCAGTCCATCTGACCCCAAAGCCCACCCTCTTGACTGCTCTGCTAAATCAACCCTTGCCATGTTTTCCAATTAGAACTGTATCTTTATTCATTATACTTCCACAGTCTAGCACATAGCAGGCATTTAAGACATGTTTGTTTAATGAATTAATGAGTAAAAAAATGACAATCTGATTTGAGTTGTGAATAACCAAAATAATACACCAATTACTTCTTAAATAGGTGTAAGCACTATTTGGTTTTCTCCACCTCCACAGTCAGCACTTTCTCAAGCCACCATCCATTTTGCCTGGCCTCCTTCAAAAACTTGGCCCTTTCTAATCTGTTTTCATAGCAGCAACCAGAGAGAGCACTCCGAAATGCAAAACGTTTCCCCCTTCATCCTCATAAACAATCTTCCATCTTTTTCTATTGCTTCTAGGATGGAGGCCCAAACCCTTAACATAGGATATAAGAGCGCTTCCAGCCTCATGTCCCACCATGTCTGCCATGGACCCCAGCAGTCTAGCCACTCTGACTGTGCTGGTTCCCTCCACAGGAGTCTGCTCATGCTCTTTCCTCGGTTGGAAATGCACTTTCTTCTTCCCTCCATCCTCCACCCCCAGTAATTCCTCTTTATCTTTAGATCTCAGGTCAATTGTCCTTACTTAGAAACCCCTCGGTCTAGATCAGATTCTTCCAAAGTTCCCTCTGATGGCACCTTGAACTTCTCCTTATTAGCACTGATCTCTGCTGCAAGATTACATTTCTTTGATTTATTTTCTGTCTCTCCCATTCCTATGTAAGCTCCATAGGGCAGAGGCTCTGACCATTTTCACTCACTTTTGTGAAGACCTTCAGTGTCTCTCCTATGATAATCACTCAATAGATATTTAATATTCAAATATAAATACAGCTGGGGTATTGTGAGCTTGAGTTTTCTCATGTTCTCATTCTCTATCCTTACGACCATCGTCTAACATTTCTGGAGCAACTATTTTGCTCAGGGCACTTGGTTGTTTAGAATGGATTTTTAAACTTTCAGCATGTCTGTTGCTAGGGCTCAACTCTAGGGAAGCTCATGGAGTTAGGATTAGAAAAAGCAAAGCACATGTGGATTGGGCAGGTAATAAAGGGAAAAGTAGGTCCCAGAGTGGCTGGGTCACTGACCACCTGCAGGCTGCTCTCCTTCTTTTCTCATTACCACCCTCCATTTTCCTTCAAGTGGAAGAGAAGGCAAGTTCAGAACGCAGACTGCCTGCTGACCTGGGTGCTGCAGAGAGCCACTGATTAAAGCTGGAGATGAAACTCTTTTTCTCAGTTTCATCTTCTTGAATGTAATACCAGCTGTGTTTTAAGCTGAGCTACCACACACCTGCTGGGAAGCCATTTTCTACCCAATACTATAAAAATGATGACATTTACTCCTTCGAGTGAGAAAGATGATGAACTCATTGGGAGCCCAGAGGAGGAAAAATTTTTTTCAATTATGTGTGAGTCTTTCACCCATTGACCAGTCAAGGGGTTAAAAGCAAACGTGTGTGTGTGTGTGTGTGTGTCTGTGTCTGTGTCTGTCTGTCTGTCTGTTGAGCAGTGTGGATCTGGGGTTTTCTATTTCTAAAACATCTATCACTGTGGGCAAATTCAATTTCATGAAATTGAAATGGTGGATGCAATGCTGGCTCTTGAAATTACTGCTGGCTTGAAGCTTTGGGGTCCTTCATCTGCTTTGTCTCTGAGCCCTCTGGCTCCATTTGTAAAACTAGAATCTAGAGAAGCAGACTGTATGCTTCCTCCTCAACCACATTATTAAAAAGCATGATTTCTCACCAAAAAGGGCAGAGAAAAGCCAAAGAATAGGACAAAGCTTTTCTCTCCAGGGGCATAGCATGTTGATTTTCCAAGCATTCACTCCAGAGAAAAGAAAGGATTCAGTATGCAGTTATCTTTCTAAGAGAAAAAAATGAAATGTGCTCAGATGGGTATTTCTATTCAAACTTTGCACATCACATCTGCCCTACATTACTAGCATTCTCAAGGAGCAAGAGTTTTTTTCATTTTTTTTTAAAGCTTCTCTTATGATTTGAATTTAGAAGTGTTAAGATATTAGGTATTGCCTTGGGTTGAGAGCTTTGGGGTCAGACTGTGGAGTTTATAATTGAAATGTTTCTCACCCTGATTTCTAGGATACCAGCCAAACAAATCTGTGGAAGCTAGAAGCTCCCTACGAAAGTAAAGAACATTTACCTTTCTAGGTTGTCAGTACAAGTTGTTAAGGTTGATAAATTTGGAATATAGCATAGAATTCATCTGGGAATTCATCTGCTAGACCATATTGGTCTTGTTTGCTATTGAATTCCCATTGTAAAGCACAGTGCCTCAGTTTTTGTAAGTCCTCAAAAAATGTTCCAATAGGATGAGTAACTAAATGATTTTTTCAACATCATTATTATCATTAACACTACCCTCTTGAGCACCCCAATTTTGGAGGGAATTCAGGAAGGTTCTTCTTTCTTTAGCTCTGCTTAACTATTGACACCAGTGACCCGTCAGTCTGTAGATCAGCACCCTACCCAGTCCCTGAGCTTGTGTTAGAAGGCTTTGCCATGTGTTGCATCTTCACTAGTGGGTGGATTCTGGAATAAATCTTGTTGCTGTAACCCCAGCATCTGTTGTATTTGGATGAAACCTCAGAATGAGATGCTTTTATGCTTAAACCTCCCAGCCTCATCCTTGTGCTTAGGAGTATGCCCCTCTTTACTGGCCAGTAGGGGTTTTGCTTCAACAATGGTCAACCAATGGATAGTGATGGACAGATGGTCTGACTGAAAGTTTCACCTCTGCCTGGTGCCTTCTACATAGACTACATGGGCCCTGTACCTCAGAGAAATTAGCAATATTAATCAATACTTACTGAGCTTTTATGTGCTTGGCATAGTTCTAAATGTATTGCCTATTCTAGCATATTTAATCTTCATAACAACCCTATGCTGAAAGTACTATTATACTCTTTTTTTAAAGCTAGGGAGATGGAGCACAAATAGACAAAGAAAATTTTTCTAAAATTAAACAGTATGATTCAATTCAGTTCATCTAATTTTGGAGCTCATATCCCTAAATACTGTGCCATAACTAGTATCCCTGTAGGCAAGGAGATTATTCAGTCATTATACACTGATAAGCTTTAGCAACTGGTTACAATTCTGCTTGGTTGGGAGTCTATTCTGACTAGTAAATATTTTGAATATCAGCTCTTCCCTTTGGGCATTGTGAGGGAGAGTCCTGGCCATATCTTGGAACCTGCTGTGGAGCGGAGTTCCATGATGCCACTCCACACAGTGCTAGATTCCATTCCTTCTGTACTAGTCCCACAACGAAGGGTACATGGCAACAGGAGATATGAAGAGGATACGGTTAAGGCAAGTCTCAAGTATAAAATGATAGATCTGATTCAAGGCAGCTTATACGCAAGACACTAGCTAAGAGGTATACACAAAGCCATGGAGAAGTTCAGAGAAGGAGAAATCGCTGAGACTGCTCACAAAGGAGGCAGGACTTGAACTGAGCCTTGAAGGAAAAGTTGGGCCAATAATACAATGAAGAGAGACCAAAACATGGTGTGTCCAACAACCAAGTCAGTCTAAAATGGCAATCAGCAGAAACAAGTGCTAATAAGCAGAAGGGGTCAAAGTTCAAGCTCTAAATATCTGCTAGGCAGATGCTGATTAAAACTGGAGGTGAAATTTTGCTCCTTCATATCCTTTGCCAGAACACTAACAAGCTCTCTCTTGTATTTAAAACTAAGAACAGTTGAGATTTTTTATTAAGTTCTACTAGTTTTACTAAGTTCTAGTATCTGTGACTCATACATGTATAGGGAAAAAATAATCAGATGAATTCTTGCAATACCCAAGATATTGAAATAGAAGTCCCAAACAGGACACCTAGGGGTAAAGCCATAGGTTCCTTTGGGGGAGGGGAGGATGGGGTAACTCTTCTAGATCAGGAAGGGAGAGTGTGCAGGAAAGCATGAAAGTCCAAGAGCCTAGATTCTGAATCTAGTCTTTGTCCTTTATTGGGATGTTTAGATATGTCACTTTAACCCCCAGAGTCTTAGTCTGTTAGGGCTGCTATAACAAAATACTGTAAACTGGGTAGCTTATAAAGAACAGAAATTTATTTCTCACAGTGCTGGAGGCTAAGAAGTCCAAGATCAAGGTGCTGGCAGGTTTGGTGTCTGGTGGGAACCCATTTCCTATGTAGCTGTCTTTTTGCTGTGTTCTCACAGAAGGGGCTGAGGAGCTCTGCGGGGTCTGTTTTATAACAGCACTAATCCCATTCATGAGGGCTCCACTCTAAGCACCTCTCAGAGGCCCCTCCACCTAACACTATCACTTTGGACATTAGGTTTCCACAGATGAATGGGGGGACGGATATGAACATTCAGTCCACAGCACCCAGACTCCCAGTTCACTTCACTCTGAGGAAGTATAGTGAACAGGTTCTGCTACAGACTGCCTGGGTTCAAATATTCACTCTGCCGTGTCGTAGTGGCAACATTTGGGGGGAAGTTTTTTTTAACTGCTTAGTGTTCTAGTTTTCCCATCTGTAAAATTGGATAAATAATAATTCATAAGAAATCACTCAGGAATCACTGAGTTAATTAATTAATTAATTAATTTTATTATTTTTTAAAGATTTTATTTATTTGACAGAGAGAGACACAGCGAGAGAGGGAACACAGCAGGGGGAGTGGGAGAGGGAGAAGCAGGCTTCCCATGGAACAGGGAGTCCAATGTGGGGCTCGATCCCAGGACCATGGGATCATGACCTGAGCCGAAGGCAGACACTTAATGACCGAGCCACACAGGCGCCCCACACCAAGTTAATTTAAAAATTAAAATAGTGCCTAGCATAGGAGAGATACTCAACAAATGCTAGTTGTTCTTAAAAGCTGCCAAATGGGGGTAATGACAGTTGCCTCTTAATTCTCTTTCTCATGAGAATTCCATAAGCTAACCTACAATGAAAGCATCTGGTATATAATAGATACTCCATCATTGTTGACTCCCTCTCATTACCCTAGCCCATATTAACTCACAGGTAGCAATAGAAAATATGGAGAAAGTAAGGCACCTTTCAGTCACATCAGATCTAGTTCATGTTCATACTTCATTGGAAACCTATCTTGAAATAAGCTTGAATCAGTGGCAGAAAAAGGACAACCTTTTTTATTTTTGTTTTTCTTAATTTTTAATTTTTATTATTTTAATTATTTTTAAAAGCTTTCTTGAGGTCTAATTTATATGCCAAAAACCTACACAAATTTAATGTATACAATTGGATAGTTTTGACATATGCATATACCTATGAAACCATCACCATAGTCAAAGTAATAAACATATCCATCTCTTCCAAAACATTCCTCTTGCAGCCCTCTTCCCCCCCTTTTTTTCCTGTGGTAAGTACACTTAACATGTAAGATCTACCCTCTTAATAAAATTTTTAAATGCACAATATGGTATTATTAACTATAGGCACTGTGTTGTATAGCAGATCTCTAGAACTTACTCATCTTGTGTAACTAAAACTTTATACCCATTGAACAACAACTCCCCATTTCTCCATGCTCCTGGCCCCTGACAACCACCATTCTACTCTTTGCTTCTATGAGTTTAAATATTAGAGATACCCCGTATAAGTGGAATCATGCAGTATTTGCCTTTTTGTGATTGGCTTATTTTACTTAGCATAATGTCCTTCAGGTTCATCCATATGAACAGGATATTGCATATGGTGGAATTCCCTTTTTTTTTAAGGCTGAATAATATATATGTAAATATATATGTACATATACTTATTTATCATTATCCATATCTTTGGATGTATGGATAAGATACCCATACATCTATATCTATACAACATTTTCCTTATCCATTCAGCCATTGATGGATTTTTAGTTTTTTCCATATCTTGACTTTTGTGAGTAATGCAGTGACTGCGGGAGTGCAGATATCAAAGAAGACTTGCAGATGGCCAATAAGCATATGAAAAAGGTACTCACCATCACTAATCATCAGAGAAATGCAAATCAAAGCCACAAAGAGGTATCATCTCACACCTGTTAGGATGGCTATTTTTTTTTTTTAAAGGTAACTGTTGGCAAGGATGTGAAGAATTAAAACCTTTGTACACTGTTGGTGGGAATGTAAAATAGCGCTGTTGCTGTGCAAAACAGTATGGAGTTTCCTCAGTAAATTAAAAACAGAACTACCATGTGATCCAGCAAATCCACTCCTGTTATATATCCAGAATTATTTAAATAAGCATTGTCTTTTTCCCTGAAATTCCCTTAAATTCATGTGTCATTATTCACAGATGCTTATTATGGTCCAACATACATAACATTTATGCAAAAAAAAAAAAAAAGAGATCACTACATTTTCTCTACCCTTAAAAAACTTCAGTTTTGTTTGGGAAAGATGATCTTTGCTACCCAAATCATCACTAGAAGGTAGGAGCCCCCAGGCAACTGGTAATATTGTTATGCTATGTGCTAGAGAGGAGGACAGATTGGTCATTATTCCTCCAGCCCACCAGAGGTTTTTTTCCCTGCCACATCCATCCATGAAGAGTTTCAGATATTTGTGCTCTATGATTTTTGATGGATACATCCAATTTTGGAGCTAGGTGGACTCTGGAACCAGATTGTTAAATATCTAGTCCTGGCTCTACTACTTACTAGCTGTATGACTTTATCAAATTAAACTCTTGGTGCTTCAGACCCCTCAAATGTAAAATAAGGAAGAAGATAATGACTGATTCCTGGGATCATGGTGAGGATCCCAAGAGTGAATAGAAGAGTGCCTGGCATTGTAGGAAGCCCCATATATCTGTTAGCTAGCTATCATTGTCTGCTGCTGTTCCCTTAAATATTTTTTTCAGGGAGGAAATATTGTTCTTATGCTGGATAAAGCTGTCTTTGTCAGGCCCCAATAGACAATTTGGTCTCTTTGTCTCAAATCAATCTGGATTCATAAGTTTGAAATGTCTAGTCCAAAATATCAATTTCTCCTTATATATTAATCAAAACCTTGGACTTCCTCTCTGTTCATTTCCTCCCCAGTGAGCTAGCTCCTATTTCTGACCTTGACTAGATGGTCTCAAGAGCTTGGCATTTCAAGTGGACTCACTTTTGTAGGGGCTTCTGTGGCCTCTCAGTGTAGCAACCCTGATGAAGGCCATGCTTTCCTTATCATGCCACCCCAGGCCCTAGCTTTCCAGCCATCTCTCCAGCAGATTCTCCTTATTGGATGGAGTTCTTCACCTTCCTAGATGCTCCTCTAGACAGGACTTAACATGGCTCCAGGCTGGCCTTCTTTCTTGATTGGCTCATATTGAGACCACAAGGAACAGGTAGGTACTCATCCCTTTTTCTGACAATCTCGGAAATGCTGGTACATTGCCATGCAGCAACTTTTAACCTTTATCTGCAGGCCACTTTATCTTTCTCTCATGAGGGTCCAGGCAATATTCCTTCATGCCCCCTCCATAAGCTAAAGTTGCTGAGGTAAATCGTCTCCTTTTGGGAAAATAGATTGGGGTATCACAACAAAGCCATTTCCAAAGAAATTTCCTTACAAATCATTCCATCTCTATATCCCTTCTCTCAACCTTGTTATAGGCTGTACCTTTAGTTTGGTATCTGCTATATACCACATTAGTCAAAATAGATAAAAAGGATCTCATTTTAACATCCTGTTATTATTATTATTTTTAATCACAACTGGGAACTTTCAAAAGCCCAGAGAATTTTATTCCTCTCTTTCTTTTACCATATCAAGGAACTGGGGGTTCAGCTGATGAAAAATGTCTGACAATCTTTTCATTTTGAAGAATCGCCTCGATATATAGAAGCAATTAGAAGTAAAAAAAAAAAAAAAAAATAGCTGGGTCAAATCTCAGTCAGAAGATGGCAGAAGTCCCAAGTCTTAAACTGGCAGCTCAATTTAAGCCTGTTTTCTCTGTTGCATATTTTATTAAGCCACTGGGAAAAGATGCCAATATTCAGCCTTAGGGACTTGTTTAAAAGCTTTTTCGATTGATAGCTGCAAGATTTGAAATGAATAACATTCCGTGGTTTAATAGTGACTTTGCTGAAAACAAGCAATTTGTAATACATTTAACTACAAGAATAATTTGGAACATGGATTTATATTAATAAGAGGTATAGATTTGAGGTGGGGCTCCATGATGGTTTAGTAAATGGGGAACAACCAATAATCCTTTCAGGATTCTCAAAAGTGATATTGATCTTTCCTTTGTCTTTTTTTTTTCTAACCCATATCAACCATTCAAATATAAAAAAGATGCCCTTTAAGAGGAAATGTGCAAAAGTATGTAAATACTTGGTATTGATGAGGTATGGTAAAGTAGGTGCTTTAACATAATTCAGGTGGAAATGTAATTGTTACAACCTTTTTGAAAAAAAATTTGACAAAATGCATTAACAGCCTTAAAAATGACATATTCTTAAATCCAGTAATTTTTTTCTAGACTCTCTCCTAGTGAAAGAAAAAACATGCAAGAATATTTTTTCAAAGACCTTTTTATAAGTGAAGCAATCTTAACGTTTAATGATAAAGCTTTTACTAAATTATCATGTATATACATGATCGAATTTTATGGAATCCTTTAAAATTAGGATACAAGTTCGTATTTACCAATACAGAAAATGTTCAAAGAAAAGTAGATAGAGAGCATATGTAGAATCAAATCCCATGTTTGTTTTATATTTCATATATTTATGTATAAGATATATAGGTCAGAAAGAACCACTGTTTTAACAGTGGTTATCCCTGAACAGGGGAATATTGAATGATTCATCCCTTTTTCATAGATGTATTTTCTAATTTTCCCATAACAAATATGAACATTTAAAAAGAAGGTAGTCATTAGAAGAGGTTTTATATGATTCAGAAGCAAGAAATATATCAAAAGAAGAAGAAATATTCAATACAGATGGGTATAAGAGAAAAGTATAGCTTAGTGCTGATGGAAAAAGAAAACTGGAATCTCCTTTTCAATGAATATTGATCACCTATTAATTGTATGGTTCTGTGTGTGCAGCAGAGAATCCCTAAAATACCTAAGGCAAGAGCGTTAGGTCAAAGGACATAGTAGAGTATATATTTTGAGCAAAACAGTTCAATTAAATTTCCTGGATTGTGAATAAATGTCTGTCCCCAATAATTCATCTACTAATATCAATAGATTTTGAAATCTGTCTTACTTTCTTTTAACTGAACTATGGAAAGTTGGTCTTTTATTTTTGTATGTTTCTCTCCCACAAGAGAAAATATCGATTATGTGTAATTAACATGGGGTGCATGGTAGTTTCATTTTATTTGAGTTCAGCCAAACCCTCCAGAATGACCCCTCTACCAAATTCTCATCTGCAGTGAAAATGTCTTCTTTCTGTAAGGCACATGTTTCCCAGGAAACTTTATGGAAATGGAAAAGCTCCAAACATACCATCTTATATATAAAGGAGAAAATGACACAACATTAATAACTAATGTGATTCTCTCAGGCTCAATGAAATGTGTTGGTCATTGATGTTCAGGATGGAGACCAGTAATAAAAAGGGATGTGCCCTAACTATGTTTGGCATGCCAAAGAGAGAAATGTGCTCACGTTATCTCTTAGCTATAAACCGTGAAAGGGAGGGGCGCCTGGGTGGCTCAGTTGTTAAGCCTCTGCCTTCGGCTCAGGTGATGATCCCGGTGTCTTGGTATTGAGCCCCATGTTGGGCTCCCTGCTCTGCGGGAAGCCTGCTTCTCCCTCTCCCACTCCCCCTGCTTGTGTTCCTGCTCTCACTATGTCTCTCTCTGTCAAATAAATAAAATCTTTAAAAACAAACAAACAAACAAAAACCATGAAAGGGAGAAAGTGTTTGTTGGGATAAATGGAAAATCATTAGCAAGTCTCTGTTAAGGGAGCAAGGAGAGAGCTAGTGCATTAAGGCCAAACTGGCATCTCAAAATGTTTGTCAAATCTGTCACTTTCCTCCCTCAATGTTCTCACTCTCTTTGCTTTTTCTATCCAGTTGATCTGAACCCTCAGCCTGTAGAGAGAGCAGTTATTAGTAACTAAATTCTGTATGTAAAACATTTGAATAGCCAACATAATATTGAAGCAGAAGAACAAAATTGGAAAATTGGCAGTACCCTACTTCAAGACTTACTATAAAGCTAGAATAATCAAAACTATGCAGTATTGGCAAAAGAAGAGACAAATAGATCAATGGAACAGACTAGAGAGCCCAGAAATAGATGCCCATAAAAAATATACTCAAGTGATCTTTGACAAAGGAGTAAATGTAATACAATGGAGCAAAGATAGTCTCTTCAACAAACAGTGCTGGAAAAACTGGACATCCACATGCAAAAAAATGAATCTAGACACAGACTTTACATCTTTCACAAAAATTAACTCAAAATGGATCACAGACCTAAAGGTAAAACACAAAACTATAAAACTCCTAAAAGATAACATAGGAGAAAACCTATATGACCTTGGATATGGCGAGGCCTTTTAAATACAATACCAAAGACATGATTCATGAAGGAAATCACTGATGAGATGGACTTCATTAAAAAAAATTTCTGTTCTGAAAAAAACGATGTCAAGAGAATGAGAATGTCCCAAGGCACAGACTGGGAGAAAATATTGGCAAGCTACATATCTGATAAAGAACTTATCCAAAGTATACGAAGAACTCCTAAAACTCAACAATGAGAAAACAACTAGATTAAGAAATGGGCAAAAGACTTTAATATAAGGAAGGTACACAGATGGCAAATAAGTATCTGAAAAGATGCTCCATATCATATGTCATCAGGAAAATGCAAATTAAAACAATGTGATACCACTACATATCTATTAGACTGGTCAAAATCTGGAACACTGGGCCAGGGATGGGGTCAATAAATCTGACTGGTTTGGAGGTCAGATAACAAGCCAGTTTGACTGCAAATCTAAAGCATTTTCTTCAAATTCATTTTTTATCAGTAACAGAACTTATGTTTTCATCTTTATTTGTCTGAATCTTGCATCTCTCAAAAGTCCCAGGAGCAAGGGTAAAGGGAGAGGAGAACTCACATACTACTCACTACTACTACTAGGGACAGTATAAAGATAATCATCTTTCTGGAGAGCACTTTCACAATGTGCTATAAAGGCTTTGCCCTTTGCTAGCACACTTCTCTAAGCACTCATGCTAAGAAAGCAACCAGAGGAATAGATAAAATATGTATATATGAATGTTTAGCATAGTACTATTTATGATAGCAAAAATTGGAAAAAAACAAATATCTAAGAAAATTAAGAAAAATATATTTGTATATGATACAAAGATATTAAAAATCATGTGCAAGAGTATTAGTGGCATGATAATTGTTCACTATACATTGATAAAATTTTTAAAATGTGCTACAGAAAAATATCTGCAATATATCAACTCTAATGCATTTATGAATCTTATAAACTCGAATAAAAAAATATTGGTAGAACCGTGTCAAAATAGTGACAGTAGTTACTTTTGGGTTACAAGAGCTATTGTTCCTTTTTTGCTTCTGATTTTCCAAGTTTTCTATATTATGTATTATTAAGATAATCAGAAAAATATTAAAGTAGACAGTAGATAGAGCAAATTAATAACTCAAATTTATAATTATATTTATACAAACCTTTTCATAGAATAATAGTTAATAATTATGTTCATGTTTAAAAGTTTTTAAATGTAAGAAAGAAAAGGGGTGCCTGGGTGGCTCAGTAGGTTAAGTGCCTTCGGCTGAGGTCATGATCCCTGCTCAGCAGGAGCCTGCTTCTCCCTCTCCCTCTGGTGCTCCCTCTGCTTGTGCTCTCTCTGTCAAATAAATAAATAAATAAAATCTTTAAAAAAGAATAAATGTAAGAAAGAAAAAATTCTAATTAAAGGGGTGCCTGGGTGGTTCAGTCTATTAAGTGACTAACTCTTTATTTTGGCTCCAGTCATGATCTCAGGGTCATGAGATCAGCCCCATGCTGAGTGTGGAGCCTGCTTGAGATTCTCTCTCTCCCTCTCCCTCTGCCCCTCTCCTGACTCTCTTCCCCTCTCTCTAAAAAAAAAAAAAAAATTCTAATTAAAATTAATGAATGTACCATGGGCCAAAAAGAACTGGGTTAGTATTCTGGTTTTATTATTTGTATAAACTCATATCTTCCAAAATTCAAGTGATTATAATACATACTTTGCAGAACTGTGGAGGATGAAAGATCATTTATAAAAATCAGTGAGCCTGAGGCAAAATATGCTCTCAACAAATGGTAATTTTATTATAAGTAATATGTAAAGTATTTATTTTCAAATGGTTAAGTATGGTCATTCACCAAATCCCTACTTTTCTAAAGCATTTATTCAATGTTTCCATTAAGTGAGGAGGGTTTTGAAACATGAATTAAGAAAAAATTATCATTGAATGAGCCAAATCTAGAAAAATTGTCTAGCCAAAGCTAGACAATTTACATATGTCATCTCATCTTATAAACCTCTGGTGCCTTGATTAAGCATTAAAGAAATCCTCCCCTAAAGTGATACTTTCAAATATTCCTTTATTTAATTCCCTTAAGTTTTTATATTCTGATGCAGTCTATCATGGTAAGATTCTGGACAGATGAAGGACATTGACTTAATTTTTTTTTTTTAAATAAGAGAAAGACTAGGGGCGCCTGGGTGGCTTAGATGGTTAAGCATCTGCCTTCTGCTCAGGTCATGATCTCAGGGTCCTGGGATCGAGCCCTGCATCAGGCTCCCTGCTTGGCGGGGAGCCTGCTTCTCCCTCTCCTTCTACTCCTCCCCCCAGCTTGTGCTCTCTTGCTCTCTCTGTCAAATAAATAAATAAAATCTTTTAAAAAAAATAAGAGAAAGGCTATTATGAAAAGGGAAGTAGAGGAAATAAGAACCTATATATTGCTAGGATAGGGTATGTATAGAAATAGAGGACCTGGAAATTGATTCCTTTGCAACTATCAATAACCATGCACCTTTGGAGTGTTCCTGTGCTCTCAGAGAAATGCCCATTCCAGTTTGAAGACCCATATAATGACTTGCAATCAAGAATGACACCACAACAATTTCAATAGCCATGAATTTTTCTTTTTACATTAAATATTCAGTATTTTAGTTTGGAATCTGAAACACTAATGAAGAAGTATGGTTTATAACATTTAACTGAGTACTAGTACATTCAATTAGGAATTAAGGCTGGTATATTATTTTTCAAAATATTCTTTCTTTTTTTACTTTTTAAAGATTTTATTCATTTATTAGATAGCGGAGAGAGAGCACGAGTGGGGGTGGGGGATGTGTGGGGGGGCAGGGCTATGGAGCAGCAGGCTCCCTGCTAAGCAGGGAGCCTGATGCAGGGCTTGATCCCAGGACCCTGGGATCATGACCTGAGCTGAAGACAGATGCCTAACTGAGCCACCCAGGGGCCCCCAAAATATTCTTTCTTAAGATATTTTTATTTTATGGATTTTTTCTCATTAAAAATAATGAGATTATTTGTCAATTGGTAATTAGGGATTTAAATTATTGTTTTTTAGGAGATAATCAGAAAATTTTGAGACTAAAAATGTGTGTGTTAAAAGTCTAAGCATTTCAGGGGTGCCTGGGTGGCTCGGTTGTTAAGCATCTGCCTTTGGCTCAGGTCATGATCCCAGAGTCCTGGGATCAAGCCCCGCATCAGGCTCCCTGCTCGGCAAGAAGCCTGCTTCTCCCTCTCCCACTCCCCCTGCTTGTGTTCCCTCTCTTGCTGTGTCTTTCTCTGTCAAATAAATAAAATCTTTATAAAAGAAAAAAAAAGTCTAAGCATTTTGCCCAACACACTTGCATTTTATAAAATAAAAGTTTTAAGAAATGTTTTCTGGTTTTTAATGACTTACAGATGTATGTATCTTCTACCCAAGAGAGGCCCGAGGTATATCCTACATCCAATAGGAGGCCCTTTTTGAAGGCATGCGTAATTGATTACATCCCATCATAGCTAACTGACAAAGGGACTAAAACTTGTTTCCAGGAAAGCCAGTGGTAAGGTCATGGAAGGCAAAATAGGGGACATTTACCATACCACCGCATATACATTTGTGATGGTTAATTTTAGGTGTCAACTTGACTGGACCTTGGGATGCCCAAGTAGCTGGTTAAACATTATTTCTGGGTGTCCCCGTGAGGGCTTTTCCAAAAGAAATTAGCATTTAAATCAGCGGAATGAATAAAGCAGATTGCCCTCCCCAATGTGGGTAGGCATCCTCCCATCCATAGAAGAAAAAGGCAGAAGAAGGTTAAATTCCCTCTCTGCCTGTTGAGCTGGCACGTTGATCTTTTTCTGCCCCTGGTACTCCTGGTTCTCAGGCCTCACATTGGAATCTACTCCATTGGCTCTCTGACTCTCAGACCTTCAAACCATACCACTGGTTTTCCTGTTTCAAGCTTGCAGATGGCAGATAGTGGAACCCCTCTGCCTCCATGCAAACACCTTATAATAAGTCTTAATATTTTATTGGCTCTGTTCCTTGGGAGAACACTGACTAATAAAACATTATGAGAAGATATAATGTGTAAGAAACCACAATCCCTTCCCAAAGACATGGTTGTCTAAATTAGAAACATTCATCCAATAATCCAGGAGGTATGGAATTCTTTCATTTTAAGGATCATTTCCTTAAGCTTGGAATTTAAGTGGGAGACAATTCTTTGATGAGTACATTGAAAAAATGGATTTAAAAGAAAAAATGAAGATATTTCAGAGTTCAAAATGGAAAAACAATTATAGGGGAAAATGAAATAAAAACATTAACAGAAGTATTTCTAAAACTCTGGCCCAAGGACTTGTCATTTTCTGGTCTAAGAAATAAGAAAAAGGGGCGCCTGGGTGGCTCAGTCGTTGGGTGTCTGCCTTTGGCTCAGGTCATGATCCCAGGGTCCTGGGATTGAGCCCCGCTTCGGGCTCCCTGCTCTGCAGGAAGACTGCTTCTCCCTCTCCCACTCCCCCTGCTTGTGTTCCCTCTCTCGCTGTGTCTCTCTCTGTCAAATAATCTTAAAAAAAAAAAAAGAAAAAGGACAATCCAGTGAGTTTTTAAATCATACTCATTTAAAAAATCTGATAAGAAATTCTGACATGTTTTTCCTACTTTTTACTTCATTAGTATCAAAATGCTCTTTAAAAAAGATTTTATTTATTTTAGAGAGAGAGAGTGCACACGTGAGTGCCCCATGAGCAGAGGGAGGAGCAGAGGGGGAAGGAGAGGGAGATAATCTCCAGCAGATTACTGGTTGAGTGAAGAGCCTGAGGTGGACCCTGAGATCGTGACCAGAGCCAAAACCAAGAGTCAGATGCTTAACCGACTGAGCCACCCATGTGCCCCTAAAATGCTCTTTTTAAAAAATAAGATGATAATGGTAGTGAATGGTGGTAGTTCTTTTTTCTTAAAGTGTTTATTTGACCTAAAAGAAAATGTTGGCATTCTTAGGTGGGCCTTCTTCTACCACACCCTGACTATACATGTGATTTAATGCCATGGTATTCCAAAGTCTGGAAACCACATAGGATCTGAAGATGGAAAAGAATATAAAAGCAAGGTCCTTTTGATTTCTTATTTTGCCCTAAGAGTTCCCAGCTGGTCTTCCGATGTGATCTCATCTCCCACTCTCCCATTTGATCACTGAGCTCCAGCCACACTGCCTTCCTTTCTTTTTCTTCAAGAACCCAACATTCCTGCCTTGTGGTCTTTGCACTTGCTATTCTTTGCTTATAATGTTTTCTTCATAGCTCTTCAAATGACTGACTTTGATGAAGGAAATTGAAGAAGACTCCAATAAATGAAAAGGTACCCTGTGTTCATGGGTTGGAAGAATTAATATTGTTAAAATTTCAGTACTACCAAAAGCCATGGATTCCCTATAAAGATTCCAATGACATGTTTTACAGAAATAGAAAAAGCACTCCTAAAGTTTAAATGGAACCACAAAAGACTGTAAATAGCCAAAGGAATTTTGAGAAAGAAAAAGGAAACAGGGGCATGCATCACACTTCCTGATTTCAAGCTACATTATAAACCTATAGTCATCTAAACACTATAGTACTGGCATAAAAACAGACAACTAGACCAATGGAACGGAATCAAGAGCCCAGAAATAAACCTAAGCATATTTGGTCAAAATATATGACAAGGGAGCCAAGAATACTCAATGGAGAAAAGACAGTCTCTTCAAAAAATTGTGCTGGAATAACGGGATATTTAAATGTAAAAGAATGAAACTGGACCCATATTTTACACCATTCACAAAAATTAACTTGAAGTGGATTAAAGACTTATATTTAAGACCTAAACTATGAAAACCCTAGAAGTAAACATAGGAATAAGGCTCCTTGACATGGATCTTGGTAATGATTTTTTGGATATGACATTTAAAGCACAAACAATAAAATAAAACATAAACAAGTGGGATCACATCAAACTGAAAAGCTTTTGCACAGCAAAAGAAACCATCAACAGAGTAAGAAGACAACCAATGGAACAGAAAAAAATATTTGCAAACCCTATATCTGATCATGGGTTAATATCCAAAAATATATTAAAAAAACCTCATAAACTTAATAGCCTAAAGAACAACCCAATTAAAAAATGGGCAAAGGAACTGAATAAAGAATAAAGGACCTTTCTCCAAAGAAAATATATGAAACATCAACAGGTACATGAAAATATGCTCAACATCACTAGTCATTTGGGAAATACAAATTAAAAACAAAATGAGATATCCCCTCATGATTATTAGAATGGCTATCATAAAAAAAACAAGAGATAGCAAATGCTGGTGTGATTGTGGAGAAAAGGAAACCCTTGTGCACTGTTGGTTGGATTGCAAATTGGTACAGCTACTATGGAAAACAGTGTGGAGTGTCCTCAAAAAATTAAAGCTAGAACTACCATATGATCCAGCAATTCCACTTCTGGGAATATATCCAAAGGAAATGAAAGAACTAACTTGATAAATACCTGCACCCCCATATTCATAACAGCATTACTTACAAGACATGGAAACAATCTAAGTGTCTGTTGATGGATGAATGGATAAAACATTGTGGTTCATTTATATACCATGGAATGTTATTAAGCTATAAGACACCATGGATGGAATTTGAAGGCATTTTGCTAAGTGAAATAAGTCAGACAGAAAGACAAATACCATATGATCTCACTTATATATAGAATCTTAAAAAAAAAAACCCAACTCCCCACTAAACTCACAGAAAGAGATCAGACTTGTGGGTACCAAAAGTAGAGGGTGGGGTGCGAGGGGAAATTGGAGGAAGATGATCAAAACGTACAAATTCCAGTTATAAGATAATTAAGTGCTGGGATGTAATATACAACATGATTATAGCTAATACTGTTGTATGATATATAGGTACATTGTTGAGAGAGTTAATCCTAAGAGTTCTCATCACAAGGAGAATTTTTTACTTTTTCTTTTATCTTTCTTTTCTTTTTATTGTATTTATAAGAGAAGATAGATGTTAGCTGAACTTTGGTTATCATATATATATATATAAATCAAACCACTGTGCTGTCCTTTAAAAATCTATACAGTGATATATGTCAATTACTTCTCAATAAAACTGAAAAAACAACAACAAAGATACAAGGTTAAGAGAAAGGGTGGATTATTCCAAAAGACAGAACAAGAATGGAGTTCATTGTACAACAATCAGCGTAACAAAAGTACAAGAAGGTGTGAACCCTGATATAAATGGATATGAGAAGTCCCTCTGAAGAAGAATCAAGACACAGAGAATTCAAGATTTAGAGAGATAATGAGGGCCCAGCTGGAGGAGTATCTAAAGAGAGAGAAGAAATCAAGCGACAGATGAGAAGAAGGAAGGAAATAAAGGGATGAGAAGCCCTACTGGCCTGTAATTAGGCAGGGGGAGGGGCTGTTGCTGGGATACCTGTTCAGGTGCTGCTGGCAATTACAGTCCCTGGCAGCTGGGTTCTGAAGAGAAGGAGTGGCTCTTAAGTGGCTGACGTATGTATTTAATTTAGAAATCAGCCACATGTTTCATCCATGAGCTTGGGCAGAAAACAGGGGAGAGATTTTTTTTTTTCCTTTGGAAAATCACCAGGATTTTCCTGGTTTCCAAAAAAAATTTGGAAAATTACCAGGAGAAGAAAGCATAGATGCTGGACAACAATAGATAATTACCATAATCATATACATAGAAGTTTTAGTAACTTAATGTGTCAGCAGCCCAAAGTGTTTATATTTCCAGCCTGTAACTAAATTTTGAATCTTGAACTAAATTTCAGATTATAGAGTCTGAGAAACCCTAGATCCTTTATATAATATATCTTGGAAACCTCACCTTTCCTCTTGGTTATTTTAATTATGTATCTAAGAAAGGTATTATAGTTGACTGACTTACATTTAAAAAATAAAAAACCATGTCATGTTCTTTGAGATAAATTAATATTATTCCTAGGTTATAGCATCTAGGAGAGTCTCTGCTACAGCTCATTATAAGATATGTAAATACATCAATTTCCACACTTGCTTAGTTGAAATACTCCCATAAAATGTAAGACACAATCAAAAGTGTCAAAGCAAGAAGTTTACCGTATATTTAAACTGTAACACACATATGTAAAGCAATCTAAAGTTTAACCTCTAAAGCAGTCTTTTGAAGTGGGATGTGGGGTTCATATCAACATGTGATTTAGGTATCAGAGTATAACAGGCTAAACTTACTGCAAGGGAATACTTTACTAATAGTGGGGTATTATTGTGCAGAAATGTGTATTTCTGATAACATCCCCAAATCTGCTCAGTAAGAATTGAAGAAGTTGCCAGTCACACTCAGTCTTGACAATCCCCTTTGCAGAAGCAGGAAACAAAACGAATGGTTTTATTATCCCTCCCCCACTAAATACTCAGGGTAGACTAGGCTTTAGGGGATAACAAGGTCCATGATCTCAGCCACTCCTGGTTTCTATCCCTGGATGTTTGCCGAAGCTGAAGGGATTGCTCTGAAGGCTAAAGAGCCTGGGGATAACTACATTTCAGATACCTGTGTTAGGGAGGAAAAATTTTCCTCTACTTTGCAAGATTCTTTTGGCTGGTCTAAGAATTAAACTGACATGAGACAGATTAACAAAAGAAAATAAAATTTATGTATGTACAAGCACTGTATAAGAATATGAGACTCACAGGCTGATAGGCAACTGAAGCTTATATGCCATCCAGAACCAATAAGAAGGAGGTAGGGGTCTGGGACTTCAAAGGGAAGGAAGACAATTCACAGGAAGATGAAAAAAAGTACATGTTTGGTAAACAAATGTTTGCTGTGCCATAAGGAAACAATAGGACATAGAGAGGAATTTTAAAAAACAGACATTGCTAAGTTCCTCCCTGTCTACCATACCTAGTACATATTAAACTGCAGTTATCTTTGGTGATAGTTCCCTTTCCAGAGCAGGTCCTCTATCTAAGTTCTTCTAAGTTAGGGAAAGGTCAAAAGTTCTTCCTGAGCCTTCTGTTTCTTAAAAATAATCAGCCTAAAATAATCCACATGTCAAAAAGACACATTTTGGGGTGGCAAGTTTTGCTCCCCTACACCTGCTAAGTTAGTAAAGTAGAATTTCTTTGTTTCTCTTATTTTCTTAGAACCCACACATGGGTATCAGTCTGTATCTCTGAGGCCTATACCAATTACTTTTATTGTTATTTATGGTCTCAGTCATATAATTCTTTGAGTAGTAATAGCCTTGCTTTCTGATACAGAGATCTTTCTGCTTTTGTTGGCACTTTTGGAGGAGATGAGAGAGAGAGTAGCATTCATGGCTGGTGGCATAGGCAGGGTTGGGAGTAGGTGTAATTAGGGAGCTTCAAAAGTTCATGAGTTGCCAAAGTGATAAAATCGAAAGTACCAGCTAAAACAGTTTGGAGAAGTTGGAGAAAGAGATCAAGCAACTTTTGCATCATGGAAACCTTTCCTCTGGCTTGTGGGAAGATAGCTGCAATGCTCAGCACCAAGTAGCTGTTGCATAAATAGATACTGCATATTGAATGAATGAAATATGAAAACATCATGAGTATAGGATAGTTTTATTTTTCACTAATAACATCTGGGTAAAAATGATGGAGGGAGGATGAATCACATAACTTCCCTCTCTAGTACTCAAATGAATGAGAAAGAAAGTAGTAAAACAAAAACAAGCAAAAAATAATCATAAGAAATCTAACAGGGAAAAGGGGGCAATGTTTTTTGACAAAATTTTGAACTATATGTAGTCATGGAAAGAAAGAAGATGTGAGCCTTGTTTTGTTGGCTTCTAATCTGGGCCTAACTCCACAACATCAATTCTAGGGGGAAAAAATGGGTCAATCCAATTCTGGGTTTTTTTTTTTTTTTAATTTTTTATGGAATAGAAGCAGCTCCAAGGAGAGGAGTAAATGGACAAAGTTAAGTCCATGCTATGTCTGATAGGTGCGCCATGTTAAATGGTGGTAACAATGAAAGGCCTGAAGATATGCCCACTGAATAGAATATACCCCTTCCAGGTCAAGTAAATAATAAGAGAGAGTTAACAAAATATCAAGAGAAAACATAGCTAAGGCCCTTTTACAAAAACTGCACTAAACCCAAGTTAGTGTCTCTCCAAACCCATTCCCCATTCTCAAACCACAGCCTGGATAAGGTGGGAAGGAAATGTTAGGGAATTTCTCAACAGAATATCAGAGGAAATAAAATAGATATTCAGAGCAGGCAACATTAACTTTGGATATATATGAAAAAAACTGCATGACAGCTATGCAAACAATCTATAAAAGCATGAAAGTGAAACATACTGTGAAAAAGAAAAATAGACAATGGACAATGCAAAAAATATCACTCAAGGGTCAGAAGGCAAATGCTTGTGATCATTTCTTGCTATAGAAGGATTAATACACGCACAAATTTGGTAAAGTGAGAGTTCTGATAAGTCAATAGAATAAGATGACACAGGAAAATGCGGGGATGAGATAAAAATGTGCCACCAAAATAACATCATCATGTAATGAATAAATGGGAAACACCAAGAGCAGAATATCCATGACTCATATTCAAATCACTGACATGGAGGAAAGGGTTGAAATGATCACACTAAATGAAGAGAAAAATGATGAGTATAAAGCAATTTTAGAGATAATTATAGGTTAAAGAACAACATGATAAAGCAGAACTCTACTTGGTGTTTTTGAAGTAGAAATTCCAAGAAGCAGGAAAGAATTCTGAAGTAGAAGAACTACATCTGAAGATTGATCAATGAGGGGAATCACTCTAGAATGAATGACACTGACTGTTTTAAAAGACCCCTCAAGGATTGTTTACCTGCCAACCCTCAGAAGGAGTATCTGGCAGCATTTCCCTTCTTCTACAGAATATAGGAGCACTTACTCTCTATTGTTTTCAGCTTTGGGCCTTTGGCAGAAATGCTGACAGAAAGAAACAAAAATTCTGCTCTTTCATCTGTTCCTGTGCATATTCACCAGCGATGTTGGATATTATTTTCATCTCAGTGAGAAGGTCATTGTGGCCTGGATGTTTTATAATGAACTTTAAAAAATTGCCTGGATTGGGGTGCCTGGGTGGCTCAGTTGGTTAAGTGACTGACTCTTGGTTTGGGCTCAGGTCATGATCTCAGGGTTAGGAGATCGAGCCCCGTGTCTAGCTCCATGCTGAGCACAGAATCTGCTTGAGATTCCCTCCTTCGCCTCTGCCCCTCCCCCCGCTGTGTTCTCTCTCTCTCTCGCAAATAAAAAAAATAAAATCTTTTTAAAAAATTGCCTGTATTATATTGAGCTCATATCATGCATGACAAAATTAATTCATTATTCTTAAAAAAATTCTACAGAATATATAATTTCCCCAAATTGTTTTTATACCTATATATAGCAATAGCAATTTATTAAAAAGATTTTATCTATTTATTTGAGAGAGAGAGAGCATGAGTGGGGGAGAGGGGCAGAGGCAGAGGGAGAAGCAGGCTCCCCACTGAACAGGGAGCCCCATTAGGGGGCTAGATCCCAGGACCCTGAGATTTTGACCTGAGCCAAAGGCAGCCACTCAACCAACTGAGCCACCCAGGTGCCCCAGACAATAGCAATGTTTCACAATATCCTTCAAGGAATCCTAAAAAAAGACAAAAGAACTGAGTTCCAGCTTCTGCTTCTGCCAGTCATTTGGTATTACTTTGGGCAAGTCACTTATTCCCATTGTCCTTCATTTTCTTAACATGGCCAGTGGACAGGCATTACTCCCCTCCTTTTAGAGAAGAAAATGTGTGAAGTTGAGTGACTTGCCCACGTGCACAGTTCACTTTCTGATGCAAGGCGTTATGGCTTTCCCGTCACTCTATTTGTTGAGATCAAATAAGTGAATAGGTAGGAGAGTGTTTCTCACAGGACACTGCTTAGGCACTTTTAGGTTTGTGGTGGCGTGATAGACAGGAGGACACAGAAGTAACTTCACTGTTCTTTCCTCTGGTTTATTATTACTATTTTTAATATTAAAGCCAAGTGCAAGTTCCTATTGCAATGTAAAAAAGTATATTTTCCTATACGTTTTATGTCCTAATAGAATTTGGGGGGCTGAACACTAGTAAGAAATACAGGTGAAAGGCGACTCCTTCCTATTTAAAAGCAGTAAAGAAAATTTTATTTCTGCTTGCTCATTTCTGGCTCCACTTACTCCTTATATGCCTATTTTTAACCACGCAGTAGAGGACACAGTTATTTGTCTTCCTTCCCTTTTACGTGTATATGGCTATTCTTCGTTTATAATGATCACTGATCACAGAGAGCAACAAAGATACACTCCCAGGACTGGGGGAAATGTTGACTCTTCTTGTTCCTGTTTTTCACCCCCTCATGGAGCCCCTTCATAGCTGGCTCATCCAACAGGAAGAAGGGAAATGGAATTTACTAATATATCAATACATGGAATGGAAAAAAAAAAAAAGAGGAAGAGGCTTCCAGGAGAAACATTATGATAGGACATTTATTAAATAAATGTAAGTTCAAACATATCTCATCTCTGAAAATCAAATTAAAACACAGCTTTGATGCACTTGCTAGTTCTGAGCCAGTTCTTGTCCAGCTTTCCTGATGCTCTCCAGACACCAGTTTAGGATTTGTCAGTGTTGCAAAAACCAAACCAAGCGGAAACACAACATCAGCCATGAAACTCTGTGTTCAGTGTACTAGTTTAACAATTTTGTTCCTTGAGTCATTCATTCAACAAACAGTTATTAAGTCCCTACTATGTGTCAGGAACTAAAATAAGAAAATGCTATTAATATAGTCAACAAGACACTCTGCTGGTTGCTAATGGGCATTCAAATCTGCCTAAGATTGATTTGTCAGGACCCCCTAAACAGCAAGAGGGCGGGCTGGCTGGACCTTTGGCCTGGCCTCAGGGGTAACTGCATGCAGGGACTTGACTCCCTTGTCTCTTCCTTGCTCTCACTCTTGCACCCCTCTCTCCATTTCCATGTTAATATCTTTTCTCTACTTCACCCTGCACATTAACTTTGTGCTCCCAAGCCACCTCTTCCTACAAGCATACAACTCTAGCCACAGGGATCTCTGGCCAAAAATCTTTACAGATTTATTTCTCGAGTAGAAAGCAAGCTTTTCCCAACCAGCTTCAGTTAATTGCAAGGATCCTACTTGGCCAGAGGATGTGCCTATCTTTGGACCAGGTGATTGGGTACAGGATTAGCCCAATCATGGTCATATGCCCACCCCTGGAGCCAGGGAAGGAGGGTCTATGACCGGAATATGAGATGGAGAGTCGAGGAAAAGGGTACAATGCTATGTAAAAATAACCATTGCAAAAATAACACTTCACTAATGTTCTAGGACATGCCATGAGATAAAAAAACATCTAAAATTAATACATATCTGTTTATGGGTGCCTAGGTGGCTCAGTCGGTTAAGCGTCTACCTTCAGCTCAGGTCATGATCCCAGAGTCCTGGGATGGAGCCCCAAGTCCTTGGGCTTCCCTGCTCAGTGGGGAGCCTGCTTCTCCCCCTCTCTGCCCCTCCCCCCATTGTGCTCTCTCTGGCTCTCTCAAATAAAGAAAATCTTTAAAAAAAATAGAACGAATACATACCTGTTTAAAAGCAGACGCAATTTCTGTTAAAAGTGTGCAAAGAAAATGATTGGACATTCTAGAAATGAGGAAATAAAGTAGCCCAAATATTTTAAAAATGTTTAACCAACTTCCACTGATCCTTAAGACTCAGCTAATACCTTAAGTATTTACTTGACCCCCAAGACTAGTTCAGATCTCCCCATTATACATATGTGCAGCACTGGCACTTCTCTTTGCTCACAGTTCACATAAGGGCGAGTCATTAATTATTTGTTTAAAGTTTTTCTCTGGTGAGATTGTAACCTCTCTGAGAGCTGGGATAAATCCAGAGTCTCACATAATGCCTGACACATGGTAAGGACTCAGGAGATGTTAATTTAATGAATGAAATGAGATGAGTACAACAGTTCGATATGGGACAATGGTCTTCTTTTACTTCTGTTTCTTTATATATGTCAGAATTTTAGAAATAATGAGTTCTATTCATTTTTTTCTTTTAAATCCCAGTATTTTGGAGTCAGCAAAATCCTACATCCTTATATCCTTCAAGACAAACCTTTATAAAATGTGTATATGTGTTAAATGAGTAAGGGAGTCTGTTCAATAGAACTTTAGAAAACAGACCAAAAAATAAAAAATAAGTTAATTTCCAGTTTGAGAATTACTAATCTGTAGCTGTGAACTCTCTTGCAATCAGATAACATGAGTAGTTGATGTGAAAGCCACTCCTAGATAATGATATAAAACCATTTTCTCGGTAATAAAGTGATATGATTCCTTTCTAGTAAAAGAACATGTGATCATTCTATCCAAATAGAATCAAGTTCACTTCAGAAAAGTTTAAAAGGCATAGAATTCCATATTAGAATATTTTCACTGCCAATGTTTAAACCTCTTTCGTTGAAAATGGGGAATAAAGTAAAGGCTTCACCAGTCTCATGTTCTAAATCTAAAGAAAACATATTTTCCCGGTATGTGGTTATGGCTTCATCAGTAACACAGGAATAAAGATATTTCACATCCAGGGCACCTGGGTGGCTCAGATGGTTAAGCGTCTGCCTTCGGCTCAGGTCATGATCCTGGAGTCCTGGGATCGAGTCCCGCATTGGGCTCCCTGTTCCTTGGGAGCCTGCTTCTCCCTCTGCCTCTCTCTCTCTCTCTCTCTCTCTCTGTCTTTCATGAATAAATAAATAAAATCTTTTAAAAAAAAGATATTTCACATCCATTAATTCATTTAAATTGTCAGAACAACCCTTTGAAATTGAAATTAGTATTGTCACATCACTTTTATGTATGATAACTGGGGGGTGGGGGGCTTGAAGAAGGAAGTCTCTAGGGGGAGGATTCTACACCAAGGGCAGTACTCAGAAAACAGCAGTAGTATTTACAGAATGAGTCACTTCTCAATATCATACTGACAGTAAATCGAGGGTAGAGATGGGAAATATACAATGATCACTGATTATGTGTTATTAACATATTAAGCGTTTTACATGTGATAAACCATTTAATTTAATCATCACAATAATCCCCTGAGGTCAATACCATTATGCTGATTTGATGAATGGGGAAATAGAGTCTTAGCAAGGTTAAGTAAGTTGTTTATGTTCTCATGGCATTGAATGGGCAGCAATGGTAAGGCTGAGAGCCCCAGATCACTGCTCCTTGCATCTTCTCCTCAACCTCATGTGCACAAATACTGAGCTGGCCATCCTTGACTTTGGTTCTGTGCAGAAGCCTAGAGCTGCCACAGCCCAAACCAGGCCCAGGTGTGCACTAGGCTCCTTTCTAGGCTTTCCAGCACCCTGCTCCAGAAGCATCCTCAATGGCACCTTACTTCTCTGCATGCCTGGCTATCGGCCTTTGATTGACTGTACTACTGGAGGTTTGGTCTCCATGGTTTTCTGCTGCAGATGTTACGTGCTTCAGGCCTCACATGCATAGTATGCACCTCTTTCCCTCTGTGATCTCATTCCCCCTGCGTATCTGCCTCCAGTCTCAGCTTGCCTACCTCCCTTCCTAGGTTGTTTTCCTGGAGACTGAGATGTGTAACCCAGTGAACTTCTCCATCATCCATCATTTTCTTCAACCACACTTCCAAGATTATCCTTCCTTGCGTATTCTCCCTCAGATCTAATGTCTTTAGAGTTCTGGTTCTACCCTTATAATTACACTCATGTGATAGCATAATAATTCTTCATGTTAAGATTTCCCTGTTTAAATTACTGCGTAGCTTTTGTTTCTTGACCAAATCCTACTTATACAAAGGCTGGCCTAAAAGGACAGTTAGAGCCTGAAGAATGGAAATGGGAAGTCTTCCCACCACACTCATTAACCTGGAATTCAACATTCACACCTGACTTGTTAATCCTTGGTCTTTAATAGGGTCTAGATCTTCCAATCAACTAAGGTAGAAACATTTTGATTATTGCAATTTATTTACTCCTCGTGAGATAATAATATACATGAAAATGTTTGGGAAATACATAAGCAAGCCCTGTTTATCTTACTACATACAGATTATGGTTACTTTTCTTTTACAAACTTTAGGGCTGTTTTGTGTTTATATTGCAGACTCAGACATAATTAACAGATATGATTCTCAATTGTAGTAAATTCCTTTCTGTGTAAATAGCCAAGAGCCTGCAGTGGCCTCCCAGTTGATAATTTCATTTTCTTTCTGTTTTCAAAGAACTAATGACCTTTTTCTCTAGCCCTGGTTGTTGAACTACAACTGCAGCCATATTTAAGGGATCTCTAACATGTTATCCTGGCTTTATTTACTTATGTAGTCCCAACAATAAACTCGAAAGTTTATGACAAATAGAGGCTCTGATGAGCTGTGTTTAAATACTTTAGATTAGGTACAGTTATGCTGAAAGTCATATTTGTTTGAAATCCTCAAAAAATTGTTCCTATTAATTTTCAGATGGTGCTTGTTATAGTTAACATTGTTACATGCATGCATTGAATTACTTGTTATCTAAGCATATATTAACTACCTTTTTTATACTACTTTTTATATTTTTTTCCTTCTTATTTGTTTATTTGTTTGTCTAATACCACCTTGTTATGCAAAAGGCTTGGGGTGGTCAAAAGTACAAAGACATTGATATTGAGATCAAGAGATGGAAAAAGGCAAGTGTTGCAAGCTCTTATACCAGGCAGGTGACAAAATAAGGTGAGCCAGGTGAGCCTACCTTGAGCAAACACCACCCAGGGTTGCCGAATCTGATTTCTCAAAGAATGGAGAAATATGTATTTCCTGACTTATGAATATCAGCAACTCAATTTAAAAAACAACAAACAAACAGGGTTGAATTTCTGAGGCTAGAAGTTAGGTGGTGGTTTTCCTTGGAGGCGTGGGATGACCAGAAGGTGTAAGGTAGAGCCTTGAGAACTATGGTAAGGGATTACAATTAATTCTGAATGAGGGAGGAAGCCATTGGAGTGTTTGAGCCACCTGGAACAGCCATTAAAGATTACAAAGTCTTCAACGAATAATTGGTAGCAAGCCATTACCTGCTACAATCTTATCTGACGTCTTTTACTGTTCATCCAGATACTTGTATAAAGAAAAGAATACAGAGAAGGAAGCAGGGAGATCATGTAGGAGGCTATTGTATTAGTTCAAGTGAAAAGTGTTGGTGGCTTGGTGCAGAAGGCAGTGGCTGAAGTCTTGGTAGAAGTGATGTGTGTTACTCCTGAGCCCTGCCTATAGAACATATTGATCCTACCTGCTGTCTTTCCTCATTCAGGTCTTTTTCAGGTGACCTGACTATTACCCCCATTTTGTAGACAAAGGTAAACATGGTGACACAGTTGATGAGGCTGGGACTTGAACATAGGGCAGATCATAAAGCCTATGCATAATAAGATACGAGGGAATCACTGTGGCTATTTTATTTTATTTTATTTCCACTGTGGCCATTTTAAAAGGAACAGTTAAATCTTGGCAAGAAAATGACTATCTTGTTTCACAGTCCAATTGGGAACACTGCAAGAAGTGTAATATACCTGGAGCATGACCTTGCTGCTCTTCAGCGGCTGGATCTGTCCATGTAGGCTGGCCAGAGAGACCCTTGACTCTGATGTGATCCAGCCTTTTAAAGCAGAGACTGCCACAAAGGAAACAACACAAATCTCTAGTTGAGCATGGTTTCCAAATAGGCAACCAACAGATGTACTTAACAAGGCCCTGAAAGAACTACTGATAATCCGGGAAGCTAATAGGTTATGTTCCAAAGTTTCAAAGCAATTCAGGAAAGAAAATAACACTGAAAAGTTATAATTGGGCTCTTTGAGAGATGTGTTTTGATCAGGGAATCTTTTGATCCCTTCATACTTGCAATTCCTTATATCCCTTGTATTTATATGGCAAATTAAAACGTGGCGCTTTACAGTTTACTTGTGTTATCACATGGGTTTTCTCTCTTGAGCCTTGAAAAATGATGTGAAATAGACAAAGTATTTTATTCCTCAGATAGAAAAGGAAATTTAAGCTGCAGAGAAATTACATGTTTGGGCCAAAGAGACTCAGTGGAAACAGTACCTATGTCTTGGCATTTCTACCCCAGACTCTCTCCACGACACCACACTGCCTCTCAAATACTACCACCTGGGCATCAGCCTGGTTTTCTTCTTACTCTATGTGGGAAACCAACTCTGAATGCCAGAATCAAGTCATCTTACAGAAAAGGATTTATTATTATAGAGGAAAATATATGCTATACTACATCAAAAAATATGAAGAAAGCTCTATGGCTTAGAGAAGTGTTTCCCCTTTTGATTTGCTCCTTATTTATACTCAGAGGCTGTGATCTGCTGGTGTGCTATATATACATGGTAGGAGCCACATTCTATGTAGCTTTCTGTCTTATTCATTTTGCACTCAGCCACTTTTTTTTTCTTTTTCATTTCAGACAATAACATTCAGTACTGCGCGCTCAAAATTATCTTGCCTTCCTGCTGTGAAAGCTCTCCCGTTTTTAAAAAATTGAGACATTAATATATTACTATTTAGAAACTCTGAAAAAGTTTGTGTAGCATACATATAAATCATCTAGGCATTCATCAGGAATTAATTGCTTTCAAATAAATAAGAAATGTTCAATAAACAGCTGATGAAAAATTAAAAGGTGTCTTAGTAGTTGTGCATTATCTGAAGATTGGGATCTTACTGTGTGAATTGGTCTGTTATAAAAGCATTAGCAAGCAGTGTACTTCTTTGTAAGACCCAAGTACAAGGAATCACAAACTTTGACTTCTTTTTAAAACGGGAATTCTTACAAAAAATTCTGAAAGCCACCATATAATTATCTTGCTTTTCCCACTGAAAAACCTGATAAATCATAAAGAAAAAAAAAACAACCCTTATCAATATCTTTTCTTGAGAGCAGAGGAAGATTACAAGTCTTGATTTCTGAACCCACCAATCATCATTTAAACTCTCTTCTATTGGCCTGTTGGCTATCTGTGCTTCCAGAGTTGCTTCTTTTAAATTGGTTTTTGTAGATCTGCTCCTTAAATTCCACACCTAATTTATCTGTTCCAAAGCCATCATTTCAAACACTTACCAGTGGCCATTCTCAACAGGAAACCATGTAAGAATACTGGAATCACCTAGGAAATATTTCAAAACACACCTCTCTTTTTTTCTTCCCTATCATGTTCTGACCCTACCCTTAAAGACCATTTCTGAATCACTCCTTATAAAGGTCCTTGAAACAAATTCACGGAAACATGGGCAAGCTAAGCTTTTTTGACTGTGTAATCGCCAAGAGAGCAAAGGGTTTTACTGACTGAAGACAAATGTCACAAATCACCCAAGCTTAGCAAAACACAGAATATAAACTGGGCCAATAAAATAGGAGAAACAAATTATATTTTTAATATTCTTTCCATGTTAATAATCTCTAAACTGTTTCTGACAGTAGTTACAAGGAATTTGAAAATGTATTACCTCTGTACATTCATGCTCCCAATGGCTTATAATAATAAGATTTTAATCTTACAGAGTTGTTCCAGTTCATTCCTCCAAGACATCATTACTTTGCAGAATAACTGAAAGATGGGCAAATGCCTACGTGACATACTCTAGGGTGTTCATCATTAAGCTCTGAATACCTACACCTGGAGAATTGAGCTTAGTCAATCACCATACGTAAAAATTAACTGGGTAAAAAAAAAAAAAAGCTTAAGTATGTTAGAGACAGCTTAGATGTTTCCCAGAAAAAAGGCTGTATGTTGGTGGGTGGGCCAGAGGAAAAGTTAAGGAGACAGGTTCTGGACGAGAATAGTGAGGAGGAGGCAGGAAGACTTTGTGCTTCTGTTAGATACCCCTGACTCTTCTCATGGGGTTTCCTAAGTCCTGAAATTGTAAAGAGTTGAAAAGCCCTGCCCTCTCTGAGGTCTTCCTCCCACATGCAATTCATTCTCTTATTGATGTATTACTAGTGTACATATTAGACACTAGACCTGCCTCACTTCTAGCTCCCTACTTGTTTCCACTCACGGCTCTTGCCATCCCCCAGCTAGAGCTAAGACCAGGAGGAAAGAAAGGGAACTAAAGGAGCTCATCCCCAGCCTGGCCCAAACCTCTGACCTCAAGTGAAGTGATGGGCCAGGGATGCAGGGATGGAAACCTGGTTCCTGGAGAGAGAGCCAAGGTGGAAAATCAGAAAACTCAAAGGCTGAGTCTAGATCAAGAGAAGACTTGGATACTTACTAATTTTATACAAAAGAAAAGGGGTAGCTATCATAATGGAAAATGGATGATAAATTATCTAAAACTTGGAAATAGGCAAAAGAAAGGACTGTGTGCTCCGTCAGGGTTAGTACTGGTTGAGTTTTTGTATTGACTAGGGTATTGGACACCTCAGTGGGAGCAGAAGTTAAGTTATAGATTTTTGTCTGGTAAAACAGATACCAAAAAGCTTACAACTTATTGCAAGACATTAAACACTTTTGTATATAAGCCAACTCTCTTCTCCTGACATTCTTTGATTAAATTCCCTATATACCTCTTGCTCCTAAAATGTTCTTGGGCCTGTTTTAATATCTTCAATATCCTTCTTATTATTTAGTGAGTTAAATAAAAATCTTTGACACCTGTTTGTTTTGTATTTGGATGATATCATGATTTTTAATCTTTTAAGAATTAGACTTTAACAACTTGGCAGTTCATCGACCAAGGTGTCCAATAAAACTCACCTGAGAGAAGTATATTATGTGGCCAGAGGTGTATACCTCATGGGCCACTAAGCCCGGATACATTTTCCCTTGGCTCCCTGAGTGAATTCCAAGTGATAAGACAACTTACGTTTTCTTTTTTATTTTTTTAAGAAAATTTTTTTTTTAAGATTATTTATTTTTTGACAGAGAGATAGTGAGAGAGGGAACGCAAGCAGGGGGAGTGGGAGAGGGAGAAGCAGGTTCCCCCCTGAGCAAGGAGCCCAATTTGGGGCTCAATCCCAGGACCCTGGGATCATGACCTGAGCTGAAGGCAGACGCTTAATGACAGCCACCCAGGCGCCCTACATTTTCTTATTGTCTAGTTTTTTTCTCTAGTTTCATTTCCCATTCCCTTCCCACCCCCACCCCAGTTCTGCCCTTGCTGGTAAATTACTCCCTGTGGGTATCGCTTAAAACTGTGCATTTGGCTTTATGATCTTAAAACAGTGTGTTTGGCTTTATGATAGGATTTTTCTGTGTTTGGCTTTGGTGATTGCTGCAAGAGGCTGATGTAGATCTGTTCTCTGCTGGGTAAGAGAAACCAGAATCCAGTCTGTTCGTCTTTTTGGCTTGTGTCTTTTTGTGAGCTCAAATGGAGTAAGAATTTCATGGCCACTAGGGAGAAAAATAGTTGTGTGAGAGCTAGATCAGTGCATTTTGGTATTTTTTATGTTTACATCTGACCTGTGACTGAGTCATAAAATAAGCTAAATACTCCATGTTTCTGGGTGCCTGTGAACAGGAAAGTGGTTTCCTAACTGTGGAAAGTGTTAATAGAATATTTTCTCTTCAATTACTGGAACTGTGTTCTGATTCATTTGATGAGATAAATAAGTGCTTATAAAACAGAAGTTACCAAATTCACAAATATGAAGAATCTAGACCTATAATTATTGTAAATGTGCTAGACCCTTAAGGGGAAAAAAAATCCTTTTACATAAGCAGCTGGCTTAGAATAATTTTTGGATAAGAATCTTAGTTCACATAGTTATGATGAATTTTTGGACAAATTAGACTGGTTTAGTGATTTTCATTTAAAAAAGCAAAAATAACTTTTTGTCTTTTCCTTGAATGAATCATTGTGGAGTATGAAGTAAGCATAGTTTTAAAAAGAGGTTTGGATTTGTTTTCTAATGAAAAGACTTGTTAAGCTAAAATTTCAAAACTTCACATATTGATTTTCTGATCAAATAAGTTAACATTATTGTTTGATATTGTGAATAATGCAAATTTTTGTTCAGCTGAATTGAATCATAACTCCAGCAAACATTTTTGTAACAATAATCATGTTTTGTAGTGTGTCAGCTTACTCATAGTTTCCAAGATCTTTAGGTAACTTAAATACTCGTATTAATGTCAAATTGAATTATTTTTGAATAATCTTTGAGTAGCTGGATAATTTATAATTCAGGTGGAATTCTGAAACATTGATTACTAAGAATAATTTTAAGTTTATAAACTTTTGCTTCTTATTTTTATATACTCCACAGAGTGGATATATCTTTGGGTTATATTAATAAACATGGTTATTTTAGCTTCTTTAAGAAGACATGAAAGGGATCAAAAGGGAGATGTGTGTGTCTGTAATTTGTTGAACTGTGTGTATTCATGAGATTTGCTTGTCAGCTAAGAGACTTGTGAATGATAGACTATTACCAATTCCTACATTTGGTTTTCTCTGTAAAACAAAAGTTGTCACTTTATTTTTTTTTTTAAGATTTTTATTTATTTATTTGAGAGACAGAATGAGAGACAGAGAGCACGAGAGGGAAGAGGGTCAGAGGGAGAAGCAGACCCCTCACTGAGCAGGGAGCCCGATGTTGGACTTGATCCCAGGACTCCAGGATCATGACCTGAGCCGAAGGCAGTCGCTTAACCGACTGAGCCACCCAGGCGCCCAAAAGTTGCCACTTTAATTAAAAGTTATACTTAATATGGGTGGTAGAGGCTGTCTTAAGAGAAATACAACTGGGTACATGATTTGTCCTTTAAGGAATAATGAGAGTACATTTGTCCTAAAGTTAAAGCTCATCCTGTTTTAGAACACGAAAAAGCATAGTAAAGGACAAAATCTGAGGGAGTTATTTATTTTATAACTGGAAGATTTACCTTTTGGCCACTTTCACTCATTTCGGCCACCCATGATTCAATCTTAATCAACTACAGCTTTTTAGTTTTTTGGGGTTTTTTTGTTTTTTTTGCTTTTCCCTTCTCAAGACTGGGTTCTAAATTAAGAAAAAAACAAGAAAATTTTGGAGATTTTTTTTACACCTAAAATTGGTTTTGGGTTTTCTCATAAAGCCCTGGAAATTTTCAAAAGTTTCTTATCGTGCCTTATAAAAATAAGAGTGCTAAAAATAATTAGGCTTGTTTGATATACTCCCAATTTCTTAATTGGTTGAATGCTATTGTAAGAGTTGCCTGGGAAGAATTGTCAAATCAGAAAATATGCTCAGTCTTTCTTAGGTTAAGTTTGTATAGGAAACACGATATCCATAGAGATATTTCACACATTGTATACTTTTATGGAAGGCTCTAGAGATTTTTCAGTGCTTTTGCGATCCATAATATGTTCTTAACCTTAATGGAAACATTGATCTGCCTCTTAGGAGATAGTAATGTACTGCACATAATAGAATATTTTAGTCTCCTCCATTCCGATATTATTGGTCATTGGATTAAAATAACCACAATCACTCAGTCTCATTCTCAAATAGATTTTTGCTTTCCTTTGATACTTGCTTAAAGATCCTACTATATAAGCTTCAGGCTCTTATATGTGTCTTCAACATATATGGACAGGGCACCTGGGTGGCTCAGATGGTTAAGCGTCTGCCTTTGGCTCAGGTCATGATCCAGGGGTTCTGGGATCGAGTCCCGCATCGGGCTCCCTGCTCCTTGGGAGCTTGCCTCTCCCTCTGCTTCTCTCTCTCTTTCTCTCTCTCTCTCCCTCTGTCTCTCATGAATAAATAAATAAAATCTTTTAAAAAAAAACATATATGGACAGACTCAGAGCCTTGCAGAAAGGACTGTATCAGTTACTCTGAATAATTGGTGTGTAAAAACATAAATTGTTGGGTACATGCCTCCAAGCTTATTTCAGTTAGATAATTTTCTGACTGAGTCAACATCTTTAGGACTTTTTCCAGTCTGGAAGTCGATGTATATCCGAAAGCTGACTGCTGACACAATATCCAAATTAACACCATAGGCCTGTGGAGGGAAATTGAATTGGTGTTTGTTTGGATTATTGCTGATAGTACCTTTAATATTCTCTTTTAAAATGTATATATGAGGAAGTCCTTTTTCTCTCCTTGTAAGCTATTTCTAACCCATCTGGGAGACTATGCTTCTATAAACTGAAATGAAACTTTTTAAAAAATAGTATTTGATGCTAACCCCTCAGAATCAGAAACAAATCTTTTACTGAGTCTTCTTACTTTTCTTTTTTTTCCCTCTTTTAAAAAAAACTTATTTATTTATTTATTTATTTATTTATTTATTTATTTATTTATTTTGAGGGGGGAGGGGAGAGGGAAAGAGAATCTTAAGCAGGCTCAGTGTGGAGCCTGACAAAGGGCTTGATCTCAAGACCTGAGCTCATGACCTGAGCTGAAACCAAGTGTTTGATGCTTAACCGACTGAGCCACCCAGGCGCCCCCTTCTAACTTTTCAGTGACAATATTGTTTATATATTCAACAATAACCTTTGTTCTTTTCTATCAGCATATGATGGAACAAATCAATTATGCAACCAAGGCCATGCCTGCAGCGCTGTACTTGACAAATTTCATTTTATCAGGTACAATAAGCTCACTAATAAGGAACAAGGATCAATCTTATGTGAGAATCCAATGTGTTCATAGGCCATCTAAGAAAATTGGGTTGTGGGGCTCTTGGGTGTCTCAGTTGTTGGGCGTCTGCCTTCGGCTCGCGTCGTCATCCCAGGGTCCTAGGATCGGACCCTGCATCGGGCTCCCTGCTTGGCGGGAAGCCTGCTTCTCCCTCTCCCACCCCTGATGCTGTGTTCCCTCTCTCGCTGTGTCTCTCTCTGTCAAATAAATAAATAAAATCTTAAAAAAAAAAAATGGGTTGGTACCCGGACCAGAGGTTGGTACCAGACCAGTCTCATAGGTGATTTAAAAAAAAAAAAAAAAGGATACTCTGTGGCAGGCCACTCCTTAGCAAATTTTGAAGACCTCCAAAAAAGATGTATTCTCCCAAAATTATAGGTACTGTAGATAAAATCTGGAGAGAGAGATTATCTCGATCTTGACTTCTAGTCTTAAGGTAGAAGGGCAAATGATAGAGACTTTTAAGAATTCAATCCAAGATTCCTTATGGAAATCCCCAGACAGAAGTCAATTATCTTGTATTAGCAGTTGTTCAGTACTGTGCAGCTTTGAATTGGCAGGGTAAACTCAAGGAGGCCATGTGGTTACTGACATTATTTTTGAAACTATATAAACAATCAGACCAAAGTTAATGAGTCCAGCTATTTTGTGATGATGAATGTTATTTGGAGATTATTTATAATCCCCAAAGGGGAGACTATTAGAAAAATTACCCCAAATTTGGAAATAGGCAAGAGAGATTTCTTGGTGTACTTTTAGTATAGTGTTGGGCTTGACCTTCTCTTGACCAGACTATTTTACAATTTGGTAGGAACAGAGATTAATTTATAGATTTTTGATTAGTTCCCTTATTAATTGAATTAAAATAAAATGACACATGTTTACTTTATATTTGTATAAGAATATAAATTTTTCTAACCTTTTGAAAACTACACTTTAATACTGGTAATGATAATAGAAGTTATGGATAGATAATTTGGTATAGCAATATGTCATTATGGATAGATATCTGGTATAGCAATAAGTTGTACTGCTAAGTGAAATGGGCCCTTATGATGATTCCTTAAGGCACTTGGCTAATTGTTTTAAGACACAACAATCAAGAATAGCAATAATAGTAACAACTGTTAAAAGAATAACGGTGTATGCTAGTTAATAGTCTAGAGACTTTGCTTATATTACCTATTATTCTCATCGCAGTCTACCTGGGAAGTATTTTCCTTCTTTTACAGATAAGGAAATTGAATCTCCGAATTCATACAGCTAGTAAGTGGCAAAACAGTTTTAATCCCAAATCTGTCTTACTTTAAAGCTAATATTTTCCTCTTCAGTAGTCTTCTACTATGCTCATCCACCTCCAGTAAACACAGTTCCTATCCTATCTTGCTCACCCAATGAAACGGAAAAATTTTTTAAATGTGCAAAAACGTTGGCATACTTTTTGAAAAAAAATCCACGTATAAGTGGACCCGCACAGTTCAAACCCATGTTGTTCAAGGGTCAACTGTATATCATGCCTAATTTTTATTTCAGGTTGATTTTGGCAAGTTATGTTTCCTTTCTAGGATTCAGTCTCTCCTTTTCTGAAAAGTTTCATCTCCAATACATTTTTTTTTTAATTTCACACCCATTTGCTATCCTTTTTATTCTTTATGTCATTCATTCCCTCTTTGCCAGCTTGGATACCATTGTTAATTGTTAGACTTACTCCTTGATTTACACTATCGACTTTTTCTCTTGACTTGGTAAGACTGACTTTTGATTTAATCCAACATCATTTCCTCTGTGCCTGTATCTGGGCAGCTGAATATGCCTGAAGAAAAATGTACAATGATGCTGACTGTTCTCATGTTACATTTATGACCATTAAGGTCAAGGTAGTCCTCGTGGAGACAAATCCATTATATTTTTATTCCTAGTTAATTCACTCTCCAGTCTTTTAGATAACTGTTTCTTTCCTTCTCTTGCCCCAAAACTCCAATACCTTAGGCCTTCTCTTCACCCTGTGCTGATGACCCTGCATCCCCTATTTTTATTAAGAAAACAGGCATATTTATAATACTTCCACATAATGCCACCATGACATCTTCTTAGCTACTTGCAACTCTATCCATAGACCACAACTTCACTCCTAGTTGAATGGATGAATTGTTTTTGCTCCTAGCTAAGGCTCCCTCCACTGATACAAAATATCTCATTCCTTCTTTTCTCCTCCATGATATTGTTCCTGCAGGTGCCCCCCAATTGCTTCATCCGTTTTTCCAGGCTGCTGGATTATAAACAGAGAGCACACTAAATGTTCTAATCAAATTGCCTCTCCAGCTACTGCCTCATTCCTGTGTACAGAGTTGTCCTCAGAAGACCTACCTAAAATCATTGCTCCCTTCCATCCTTTTTTGAATCCACCCTCTTCACATTTCTCTCCCCAACTCTGACTGTTGTCAAGGCCATCAGTGATCTCCAAATGAACAAAAACTGTTCAGCTTTCAGTCCTTACATTATTTGAACAAAACCAGCATTTGACCTTACTGGTAGTTCTCACCTTCTTTAAACATTTTACTCACATGCTCTGGGACTATCACTTTCTCTCTTGGTTCTCTTTCTATCTCTCTGGACACTGATTTTCAGTCTCTATTGCTGGTTATCTCCATGAATTTTGAGTATTGGTGTACTCTAGGGCATAGTTCTTAAATCTCTTCTCTTTGCTATCTAAATTCATTGCACAGGTAAACTTATCTAGAATTATGGCTCTATATACCAGCTATAAATTGATGAGTTACAAATTTATAAAGCAGCATTCAGTGTGTTGAGTATATGGGTTAATATTTTTCGGAGTATCATGGGCCTAATCTTTTGGCTTGGTCTACTGTTTCTTGTCCTAGGTCACTGCTGTGGACTAACTTGTGACATCCTCCACCCCAAATTCATGTGTTGAAGCCATAGCCCCCCACTGTGATGGTATTTGAGATGAGGGCTTTGAGAACTAATTAGGTTTAGATGAAGTAATGAGGGTGGGGCCCTCATGAGGGGTTAATGCCCTGATAAAAAGAGGCTAGAGAGCTTGCTTCTCTCTCTTTTTTGACCCCCCACTCCAGTCCTGTCATGCACTGAGGAAAGGTCATGTGAGGACACACAGAGAAGGTGGCTACCTGCAACCCAAGGAGAGAGCTCTCGCCAAACACCAACCCTGCTGGTACCTTGATCTTGGACTTCTAAGTCTCTAGAACTGCGAGAAATAAACACATGTTATTTAAGTCACTGACTGTATACTATTTTGTTATGGCAGCTGAAGCAAACTAAGACAGTCACTATGTAGCTCCAGAAAACCAGGGCCCAATAACCAGAATGATGGACTAGTTTTTGCCATGTCTTAATTCACAGTTGAACTTGAACATCTGTACCTTAACTCTAAGCCACTACAGCCAAATTATAGCTGTGCTTTCTGTAGAAAAGTCAGCAAAAGCCAGATGCTCAGCTCAAAGTCCGTTGGCAGATTCTGTTTTGGACTAGTCAGAAGCTGAGTGTGGCACTTGATAGTCATTGGGAGTCTTAGTGCTCACCCTGTTCAACACTATATTCTAGGTACTCAGCACTGTTCATGGAACATGGAACTGTTCGATATGTGTTTTATGTTTGATGACTGTTGATTGAATGAATGAACATGGAGCAAAGTCTTCTTTTATAATATTGATCATTAGATAAGCTTTTCTTTTTTCTTTTTTTAAGGCTTACTTTGCAATGCTACCATTAAAAATGAGGCTGTTTTATGCCCTTCCCTGCCTACAGAGTTCATGTGATGATGTGTAAATGAGCTCATTGGAGCTACATATGCTACATTCAAAATTGATATTTGTCATACACTACTGTTTGTCATTTGTAGAATTAATAGTGCTTGTATCCAGACTAGAAATTACTGCCCAAAATCATTTGGTAAACATTCATTACCATAAATTCTCATGGAAATGGTAAGAAAATACAAGTTTTAAGTCAATGTAGGACTGTGGTTTAAAATCATGTTAAGAATTCTCCAAATCCTTAAATAATGGCTTAATTGCTATATACAAGATAGGAGGATTGGGTTGGTTTCATTATGACCAAGCAAATTGATTCTGTTCACTAGTCTGGAAGTAAGTGAATGACTCAAATTTATGCCAAGCGTTTTATGCGTATTTTCTCACTCAATCTTCCAACAGTTCTCTGGAGTACATATTATGAATAACCACATATTCAAGACTATATAAAATCCTGGCAACTTCTACTGCCAGGGGACTACTGTATATCCCAATATAGCAAAGACTGTCAACTTTAGTAACACCACTACTCTTCTGGGTCTCATAGATGAAATTAGTGGACTTTCCAACTTTATATGTCACAATCTATATTAGTGCTTAGAATACCAGGAAGAATTGAAGTTTATTTATGAGGTAGGTTGTAGAGGAAAACATGAAGATGTGGATTGCCTTCAAGCTGTGTTTTCACTTCAAAATAGGTCACTGTCTGTTTAGACTCACTCTCCCAAAGAACAGGTCACAGAGGTGAAACCAGGGCAGGTCTGCAATTTCCCAGACCACACATGACCCTGTTCTTCCAGTATTTTTTTTTTTTAAAGATTTTTATTTATTTATTTGACAGAGAGAGACACAGCAAGAGAGGGAACACAAGCAGGGGCAGTGGGAGAAGAAGAAGCAGGCTCCCCGTAGAGCAGGAAGCCCAATGTAGGGCTCGATCCCAGGACCCTGAGATCACGACCTGAGCCGAAGGCAGATGCACAACGACTGAGCCACCCAGGCGCCCCCTGTTCTTCCAGTATTGACTATGACCTGACTTTAAATTTTTGCCAGGTGGCTCTCTGTGAAATGAGTTGGATGTCTTCCTGAGGCTGACATGACCAGTGGATGACTCTTGGTTTCCACCTACGGACTGTGGTTTGAGAACATCAGCATTGAACTTGTAGATGCTGCCCATTCATTCAGTGGCTAGGCTTAACTTCATGCTTTCAAAGTTAGCCTATCTTGGACTAGTCTAATAAAAAGAGCATTTAAACAGGGTTAGGGTAAATACATCATTTCCTTAGAAGTTGTCATTCCTTTTGACACTTGAATATATGATTAATTAATAAAAAAGGAAGGTTATGTACCTGAAATAACCACATGAATCATGCCTGCTAACATGATTATACCCTGCATGTGGGAATTAGTTTGACCTTTTCATAAAAAGAAAGTACGTATAGTACTCTCATTGTTCTGTGGCATGGTACATTTTTTTCCCTCTAACGTTAAAGAGAGGATGGCAGATAAAAACACATAATTCACATTATGCCTATTGACTTTTAAATTTATTTTATTTAATACTTCAATAGCTAATAATTATCATGATTTTCAAATCAAATAGTATAAAAGTTCACTTAAAAGCTGGTTACCCATGTCCCATCCAACTCCCAGAGGTAACCACTTTTGTTTGTTGGATGTCCTTTCAGAGATTTTTATTTCTTTTAAAGATTTTATTTATTTATTTGAGAGAGAGAGAATGAAAGACAGAGAGCACGAGAGGGGGGAGGGTCAGAGGGAGAAGCAGACTCCCCGCTGAGCAGGGAGCCCGATGTGGGACTCGATCCCAGGACTCGATCCCGGGACTCCAGGATCATGACCTGAGCCAAAGGCAGTCGCTTAACCAACTGAGCCACCCAGGCGCCCCCTTTCAGGGATTTTTAAAATGCATATTCAATTAAGACAAATATATATTCTTACTTTTATCCCTTTGTTACTTATATGTAACCTACTTTTTTTTTTTTAACTTAGTAACATGTCTTGGAAAACTTTCATAGCAGTATTTTTTTTTTATTTTTTATATCTGCATAGTAGTATCCCACTGTAAGACTGTATCCCTGTTAAAAACCATTTGAGTTGTTTCCAATCTTTCATTATTCCAGACAATGTTGCAACAAATAAATTTGTATAGTATTTCCAGATATACTCTCAGATTTTCCATAGTGACAATTTTACAGACTTAATTCCAATGTTTTTATCTTTATTTTTTTGCTGCATCCCAAGGTTTTTATTTTTTTATCTTTTTAAATCTTTTCTTAAAGTTTTTATTTAAATTCTGATGTTTTTATCTTTAATTTCTTTCTTATTGCACTGACTTATAACCCCAGAATAATGTTTAAAAATAGTTGTAACGCATCATGATCCTTTCCCTTACTTTAGTACAATTTCCTTTAATGTCTGATCTTTAAACATGGCTTTCAGGCTGAGACAGACATATTGTTTTGTTAAGAAAGTATTCATATATTCCTAGATAATTGAGAGTTTAATAAAAATCAAGAATGGCTGTTGAATTTTTCAAATACCTTTTCAATGTCTCTAGAAATAACTTTTTTTTTTTCTCTTTAGATCTTTCCACATGGTTATTGATCTGAATGAATTTACTACTGTTGAATTATTCTTACATTTTTGGATTCTGAATTTATAGTAAGACTGATCTATAAGTTTCCTTTATGTTCAAACTTTGTTAGATTTTAATTTCATTGTCACTTTCTTTATAACATTTAATTGAAAATATTCATTCTTTTTATGCTTTTTAATAACTTAAACATCATAACAATGATCTACTTTTTAAATTGACTGTATCCCTTATGCTGTACTTTTTATTCCTGTGACTTATTTTATAAGTGGAGGTTTGTAGCTCTCAATCTCCTTCCCCGTTTCGTCCATTCCCCAACCTACCTTCCCTCTGGCAATCACCAGTTTGTTCTCTGTATTTATGAAGTCCATTTCTGTTTTGTTTTTCAGATTCTACATATAAATGAAATCATACGGTGTCTGTCTTTTTCTGTCTGATTTATTTCACTTAGCGTAATATCCTCTAGGTCTATCCAAGTTGTAAATGGCAAGATTTTTTTCTTCTTGTAGTTGAGTAATATTTTATTGTGTACATATGTATATCACATCTTATTTATCCATTCACCTACCAATAGACACTTAGGTTACTTCCATATCTTGGCTATTGTAAATAATGTGGCCATAAGTAGAGGGGTACAAATATCTTTTCGAATTAGTGTTTTTGTTTTCTTTGGGGAAATACCCAGAAGTGGAAGTACTGGGTTGTATGGTATTTCTGTTTTTAATTTTCTGAGGAACTTGTATACTGTTTTCCATAGTGGCTGTACCAATTTACATTCCTACCAACAGTGCACAAGGGTTTGCTTTTTGCCACATCCTTGCCAATGCTTGTTATTTCTTGTCTTTTTTGATACTAGCCATTCTGACTGGTACATGTGGTGATACCTCATTGTGGTTATCTGTTCTTTGAATAATTTGGTAAAATTCCCCTGTGAAGATCATATTGGCTTCGTGATTCAGTGGAGGAGGATGGGGATTGCAATTCTTATAATTTCTTCTCTTTGGATTTCTATGTCCTAGTCTAGAGACGGTTTTGGTTAATTATATTTTCCACTAAAAGTATTCATTGTACCCAGGTTTTCAAATGTATTTTTCTACATACAACATGCATTTATAATGGAGCAACATATTTTTCATATTTCAATGGTTTGTAGCCCTTTAAATCTCTACCGTCTCAACAAATCTTATTCCTTAAAATTTAATTTCTCTCACAGGGGAGAAACTTAATTTTTCTCTTAGGGGCAGCAAAAATGAAAAAATGTTAGAGACACATATAGTATGTTAAAATATTTTAGGATTATTTTAACATTTTCTGTTTCTGTGTTTTAACCCTTTATCCTTCCTTATTTTTTATATTTATATCTTTTTTCTTGATTAATGATCATTTCAAATATCTTATTTTCATAATTTAAAAAAACCAGCTTTTAGAGTTATGTATTAATTCTAATCACGTTCCTTTCTTTTATATGCTCATTTATTTGTTCTTCTAAACTACTTAGTTTTTTCTACTGTTTTCCTTCTGTTTTTTAATAGTGTTTTTCATCTTTTTCAGCTGGTGCTTATTTAATTAATCTAGCTAATGCTATATTCTGATGAGTAGTGTTTTCATTTATCATTATTTTCTAGAAACTCTACCATTTGTGTTCATAAGAGTACTTAAGAGAGTTTTTTGTTTATTTCCAGGCATGGAGATTTTTGTTTTTCTGATTTTCCTCTTCATTTCTAGTTTTATTACATTGTGATTATAGAATGTTGTCCATGACTCCTTATTTTCAGATTTTATTAAAGTTTTCTTCGTGGCCTGATATATGGTCACATTTCATGAATGTGATATTAATCTTTAAAAAAGCATACAATCTCTACTCTTGAGGCATAACCCCTGATATATCTCAGATCAGGGGGGATGAGTAAAACTCTTCTATTTTTGATATCCTTTCTATACGTCTTTCTATCTCCTGTAATGTTGTAAAATTGTCAAATAAGTTGTTGCTATGATGCATTTATATCATAGATATTCATAACTTTCATATTTTCATTGTGAATTTTACTTCTTGTGTTATAAAGTGTCATTCTTGTCTTATATAATACTTATTTGTCCTGCATCCAACTTGTCTGAAATTAAGGTCAAACTTTTGCTTTTTTATTATTGTTTCTTTATGTTTGTGTGTGTGGGTGGGGCATTGTTTGGGTAAAACTTTGATTTCCTTTTTGTTATCAATCGTTCTGAATCTTTCTAACATATCTGTCTACAGTATAAAGTTTGCTTTTAATGCAATTTGAAGAGCCTTTTAAAGAATAACTTGAAATATGTATTGATTTAGAAGTATTTGTGTCAATTCTTGGAGACATTTGTGTGTGTGTGTGTGTGTGTGTACGTGTGCATGTATGTTTATGGTTCCTTTATTTATGAAGATGTGCATTAAAGTATATATTTGCTTACTAGTGGCTACCTTTATATTAAGTCTTCATATCATGTTCATAGTCCTTTATTATTTTAGATATTATTAGTTATGAGCAATGATAAATTGGTATGCACCTTCTTCTTTTCCTGATTCTGCGCTATCATATTTTGTTTAAAACATTAAATTCCTAGTGTTTATCTTTGCACTGTTATGCACATTTAGTGTACTACTTGTATGTCAGCTTTAAATGACATTTTTAACCTCAGCAGTTATAGATAAGTCAGTTAGTGAACTTGCTCCAATTACCACCATCTTTTTCCTTTTCCTTCTGAATATTTGTGACTTATGTCTTCCTTCACCTTCAAAGTCTGTAACATTCATGCATTTTTAATAGTCTAAATTTTAGAATACAAATATATTCGTTGTTCACCATGAGTCTTTTTAAGAAAGCTTCCTTACATTTAAGATTCCTCAGAAAGAAAGAATAGTCTTTGATTTTTAATGTTTTAAACATATGGTCTTTATACTTGATGAACAACTTGGCTAGATATAAAATACTTAGATCATACTTCCTTGCCTTGAGAATCTCATGTTTTTTTCCATTGACTTTGCTTCAGAGAAGACTGAAGCGAGGTTGACTTATTTTTTCCTTACACAAGACTTGATCTTTTTGCTTTTCTGCTTCAAAGATTCTTTCTTTAGAGAGGAAAAATAAAACAAGACAAAATCAGAGAGGGAGACAAACCATAAGAGACTCTTAATCATAGAAAACAAACTGAGGGTTGTAGAAGGTGGGTGGGGGGTTAGGGTAACTGGGTGATGGACATTAAGGAGGGCAGATGATGTAATGAGCATTGGGTATTATATAAGACTGATGAATCAGTGACCTCTACCTCTGAAACTAATAATACATTATATACTAATTAATTGAATTTACAATAAAACAAAATAAATAAATCTCAATAATTTGTTAGCATATGTCTTTGCTTAACCATTATGAATCAACTTTCTTTAGTACATGGTGTTTCTTTTCAATATGGAGATTCAAGACTTTTGTTTTAATTTCAGGAAAGTTCTTTTATAATTTTGTTAGAAAATATTTGCTCTGTCCCGCTGCTAAGGTTTTCTTCTGCAGAGACTCCAATTATAGGTATGTTGGCTCTGTGTCGTATTTCATCTATTGTTACCATTTTCACACAATGCTTAAAAATATACTTCTCTTTATTTTCACTTAATTTTGACTGTTATTCTTATATATGTCTTTGTTTTCTCTTAATCATCCACAGTGCTTATTCCCTTCTGTGTTTCTTCCAATATTGTCCTCATTTCTGTTTCTGGTTTGGTCCTTTTTTCTTCTTTATATCTGATTTATATCAGCTTACTTCATCCTCATCTCTTTCTTGAGTTTTTTCGTTTGTGCTTTGTCACATTGCATAATAGATTATATTGTTTCATTAACACAATGGGGAATATATTTCATTAGGGAGTCAGTATAGCTTAATGAATAAGGGCACAGACGCTGGAGAAACACTATGTATAGTCACAATTTTCACTGGCTCTGTGGCAACTGCTTTCCCCCACATCTTTTGGTAATGTTGATGCTCCTTTCCAGAATCTTTCTTATAGTATCTTCAGATCCTTTCTCTGCCAGTTTCTTCTTTATCACTACTCACTCCTGAATGAATTGTATATTTCTGGCTGGTCTTTGTAGAAAGCTCCTGAAATGGAGGATTCAAGGTAGTTTTCCTATTCTCTCAATCAAAAAGCTTACTTTCTGTGGCAGATTGTTATATTAATGACCAACATTTGACACTTCCCCATACCCATGCCCTTATGTAGCCCCCCCTTTACCTTGACTCTAGTCTCAGTTATATGACTTATTCTAACCAATGGGACATTAGCAAACATGATATGGGCAGAAGCTTCAAAGGAGTGTGAATATTGGAGCCTGCCCTCTCTCTTGCTGCTTGGAACTATTCCAACTCCACATGAAAAGCCTGAGCTAGCTGCCTGGAAATACACCCCAAGCCTCCCTTCTGAGGCCCAAATACATGAATGAGACCTGCTGAGTGAGATACCACATGAAGCAGAAGTCAGCCAACCCGGTTGAGCCCATCCCAATTTGTGACTTCATTCAATTGTAGGCAAATAATTGGTAGCTCTTAAGCCATTGCTTTGGGTGGTTTGTCATGTGGCAACAAAGATTACAGATTCACTTTTATTGCTGCCTCAAAAACAGTCTGCTTCCAATAATTATGGCTTTTCTATAGACTCATTCCCTCTAAGTGTCTAAAGTAAATTTGGTTCAGGGGATCATCTGCGAACAGCCCTGTGCTGCCCAGTTCTTAAAGACAAGGAATAGGTCTTCTACATCTCATAGTGATCACCTCAAGGATCATAGTTTTGCTGCCCCTTTGATCTGATGCTAGTGGGTTCCCTGGAAACTCTCTGTGCCTCTTCTCCCCATCCCTCTGACTCTTCTGCCTTACCTGTTTTGCTCTTGCTCCGTTTCTTTGAGAGATGTAGCTACTTTTGCAGTTTAAGGTAAGCCCCTTACTTTCAGGAAACATATTTTTTCTGGTACTTTCTGAAGTTGTTACTGCTGGTTCTCTTTGACTCTTCCTGGGCCTTTTCCATATGACTTCTGCCCAAATGCAGCTGCTTTAACAATCTTTACAAGTACTTTGGAGTTTGTCAGTAAAATCTGTATAAGTTTGCTGAAAGTGGCATTTAACATTTTTTTCCCATTCTCTTTGTTAGTTTATATATTTTCTAGGGAGAATTGGGAAGCATGTTTAAAACAGATGACATCATCTTCATACAGGAGTCCATTTAATTCTTATTTGCAACCAGAACCCTTTGACATGTTTTTCTGAAGATGATGTAGTAACCTTGGGTACTTTAGTAATCACTAATACCTTTCAAAGTTCTAATATTCACAGGGGGAGCATGCCACTCAAACTGATTCTTTTTTTTCCTAGGTTGAATCACAATTTAGGTTCCCATCCCACACTCTATTCGGGCAATGGTCTCTTTCTGTTTAATAAGTCTGACTAATTAATCCTCACTGTAGTTCAGGAAAAAGAGATTATATTGTCACCATTTTTGAGACAAAGACTGTGACAGAACCATGACTGCATTGCAGGATTTATGGGCTTCCTTCCAGATGCTCATTGCCTCACTATTATTAATTTTGGCTTTGGGCTGTTTCAAGCTAACAGATAAGTAGATATAGAACATAAAGTAACAGGTCCAAGAAGGCAACATTTCAGCTTTGGAGAACTGGTGTTCTACACTCCAAGCACTAGTATTTGAAAATGTTTCCTCCAAAACCACCAAGGGGAAACAGTGCAGGGCAGGAGTCCATTAAGTCCCTACACTGATGAGCTTTCAGTTATGATGTTCATTGTGTGGGTATGTGAAGCTGGTTGGGTTAATGGGTGAATAACAGGTTACTGTCACTTCTTTGGCAAGTTCCTATTTGCCTTTTCTCATACAGTTCAGAAGGGATCAAATTCCCTGACCCATTTCCATTTCAACTAGAGAAAATTGCTTCCCCTAGTGTGATTGGTATGTGCTTCCGTGTGTAATACTTGTGTTGTCCGTTTTGGGCTTTCATAGTAGCTTCTCCCACTAGGCGGTGAGCTTCCTGGGTGCAGAGACTGTGGCTCTGATCATGTCTGTATGCTAGCACCTGGCACAGTGTATTGTGCTCAGTGCAAAATGGGTGTGCCTTAATGTTTATTGGAATAAATTGAGAAATAGGCCCATTTTATCCATTAAAGTCTTCCTGGTTTCTAGCTAGTTGTAATAGTTCCATACGCAAAGTTACTAAATCTCTCTTTTCCTCGCCAAAGTTCTTTTTTTCTCTGACTGACTGAAAGAGCTGGACAACTGGGGAAAAGGAAACCCGTGTTTTCCCACATCTGGCTTCCCCTACCCTCATCCCTCCCCCTGAGTGGCAGGCCCCCACCCCGCTGGGCTCTGTCAAGCTGGGGTAGTCAAGCTCCCGGGTGCCTCTTGCTAGGTCATTACAAGTGCCCAAGTTGTGGGGCGCACTCCTGGGGTGCCTTGGTAGAGCGCCTCCTTGGAGGTGAGCTGACCCACTGGTTCAGTAGCACCGTGTTTATCCACTCTGGAGCTCCTTTGTGCAACAGGAGAGCAGCGGATTCTCACCCTCACACCGGCTCCTTCCATGTAATTTGCCCTGCTTCTCTCTTGCCTCCCCCGACCCCGACTTCCCCCCACCCCCCACCGCCGCAAGCTCCGAGTGCTCCGCTCCCCATCCCCTTTTGTGCAACCCGTGGCTGCGGAGCTTCTAGTACTGTGTTCATGGCAGATGAAGAGAGAGTGACTGACACGTTCCAGGGATGGCGAATCGCAGCGAGCGCGGGCGGCAGGGGGAGGGTGTGTAGTGGCAGACGGCCGCTGGGATTATGAATGGGGGCGGGGGGGCCGGCGAGTGTGGGGTTCAAACCGGGATCTTCGGCATCCGGCTTTGGATAGGCACGCAGGGCTGTGCGTAATCCTTCAGCTCTGGTGGGAAGGGAGATGCCGTGAGCTCCTGGCTGGGAGTGAGCGTTATTTTGCAAAACTCCCTTAGTATCGTGCAGCAGAGTACTGCGGGAGGTCGGCGAGGTAGGTGGGGGAGGAAAAGAAGCGGGTAGGGAATCGGGGAAAGGCCAGACCGCTGGTGACCGTGCGCCTTGCTCCTAGAATTGACAGGTGGTGGCCTCAGCAGTTACAACCTACTACTAGCATCTAGTCCGTGCAATGCGATCACATTGTTATTCCCCGCACCGGGCGGAAGAGCGCAGCGCGGCAGAACAAGTGCCAACGGCGAGCTGTCTCCTGGCTGGGGGGAGGGGGGTTAGTGGGGGTACAGAGAGGGGGCTTGGGGGAGCAGAGGAGGAGACGGAAGCTTGGGCGCTTCGCTGCCGTCTGCACCGCCCCGGCCGGGGTCTTCCACGCCGGGTGGCTGGCTGGTCCGCGCGCGCGCTCTGCAGCCGCCCCCGGCTCGTGCGCCCCTTTCCGGGGCTCCCGGCCCCGCCTCGGCGGCTGCGGGCTCCTAGTCGCCCGCGGGGCTGCACGCGAGCGGCGCGCGAACGTCCCCCGCCGGCTCTCGTGCCCGGGGGAGCGCACTGCACGGACGAGCCGAGCCGGGCGGGGCCGCGGCGGTGCACCAGCGGCGGCTTGGGTAGGAGGAGGGCGGCTTCCGCGAGGGCAGCCTGAGGTAAGGGCTGCCCAGGAGGCTGCGGATTTATTTTCCTCCTTGCCTTACTTCAATCAAACAGCGAAGCCGAAATGGAGAGTGTGGGGTGCTGTGGGCCGATGGGGGGCGAAGAGGGTATGGGGCAGCGCCAGAGTGGTCGCCTTGACGGCGTCGTTGGTGCTCCTTGTAGGAAATCCGCCAACCGGCCCTTCCTCTTCTCTCTCTCCTCTGCCTCTGCCTCCGCCTTTGAACCTCTAGGCAAACCCCTGGGCAGGGGAAGAGAGCTAAGGGAGGATGGAGAGAGGCAGAAGGATTCGCCTAGGAGTGGGTGGGTTGGCTCGCGGTGCCCAGTGATTGCGGGCGACGGGCGCGGGAGGGAGCCTGAAGTACCAAGAGTTTGCTGGGGCTGTGTCCCCAGGAAGGAAGGTCCTGTGCGTCCCGGTGTCTGGGGCACCAAGTGGGACGCACCTAAGCCACAGCATAAGGAAGGCTCTGCCAGGAACTTTTGGGAAGCCCTGTCTCATGTTTGGGGAGGGGTTGGAGAGGGGTGCTGGGATGTATTCAAGGCCTGGCCCTTTGTGAGCTCTGTGTGTGTGTGTGTGTGTGTGTGTGTGTGTGTCGGGTTCTCCTCCCTTTCCTTCCTGCTATCCCTCCTTTCCATGTACCTCTTTTGCTTCCTTCCTGCCCTTTTTCACAGACCACCCCCCCTTCCATGTGCCGTACTTCAAACAAAATACAAACCCACGGTAGTCAATAGATTTAAAGCAAGTATAAAGAAGAGAGCACAGAGGAATAGCTCTTAATTACATTGTGGTTCATTTTAAAGATGAAAATATTTGTATATAAACATATAATGTATAATTTATGGTGTAATATACATATATAATATACACACAGGCCTGGGGTAATTTTTAAGAAATACTTTGAGACTCTCACCTAAAATTATATTACATTTACATTATGTTTACATCACATGTACATGGTGCTATTAAACAGCAATGGTAAATCTACGCATTCTGTTTCTTAGATCTGTATGAGCTATAACTGTTCTTTGAATCACATCCATCTTTTAAATTCAGATTCCCAGCTATTTGAAAGCCTTGGGCTACAGTGTAAGAATAAAAGTCACATTAAATTAAAAGAAAAAGTATTGATGCTGGGTTTTTTTAGTGGATCATCAATGTACCCCTCTTTCCTTTTACTAAAAGCTGGTTGTTATGCCAATAATTTTCATAAAAACAAAACAATTTGGGGACTTCAAAGTGTCTTTACCTAGGCCTGAGGTGTAGGCAGGAGTCTGGAATATATCTGTACGTGAATTGACAAGAAGATAGATAAGGCAGATGATTTCACTTCAGGTAGAAGAAAATTCAGCTGCACTTCCTTCTGAGGGCACCTCATTTACCTTCTGGTATCCCAACAGAAAAACCTTTACTATCAACACGTGTCTTAGGCATCAAAGTGGTTTGAGCAACTCTTCCAATCAATTTGGCTAGTAACATATTTGCTGGCTGTTTCTGTTCTTTTTCTTTTTAAACAACAGCATGCCAACTACAAAAAATAAGTAAAATTGTTAAATAGACTGGAATTGTTGTACTGGCATGATTGACACATTGAAGCTATCTATATATGTATCATCTCTGTATATTCCTTATTATGATTGTGAGCTAAACAATTTTGCATTTTGTCTACTTATATAGTTTTTTTCCACTCAGCCAGTCTGCTTTAATTACTAATTTGACATATTTTGCAAAGATGAATTATCTTAAATTTCTCTAGAGGGTACTTGGGCCTGCTAATTTCTTTTGAATAGCATTGGTTTTGGTTTGAGGAATAAGAAATCAATCATATATGGTTTTCTGATCTTGGTGTCCTTTACCTGTCTGGAGTTAGGTATTTAATAATGATGGTATGCACAAGTAAGGATTCATGTTTCATAAAAATATTAGACAGAAATGACATTTTCATTTTGGTTTATAAACTGAAGATTTAAAATTATGAAGGAATAAAGAGTCCCATGTTGCTCTTAATATGTTATTTGGCTGACTTTGGTTAGGGAGCAAGAGGTACATAATATAGTCTTCAGTTAGAAAGATTTAGGGGTTAGTAATTTGAATTTACCTTTCATTATTATAGCATAAAAATTCATTGCTCTTTCCAGAAAAATCGGAGGAGCAGAGTTTGTAGAAGGTGTGAGGGTGTTGTTGGTTACATGACATATGGGTTTCTTTGAGCACTGGTTGTTGGGGTCACCTTGTGAATATGGCAGACATTGATGTGCCAAATCCCTCTTGAAGAAGAGCTTGTTGCCCCAGCTTCTGAGAGTGCTGTCAACAGATAGTCTGCAAGCGTCCTTGAAGGGGATTGCTTGAGTTGTAGAAAGCATCTTTGTCCAAGGTCATGTCTTTTTCCTGGGCAGCTCACACCCAGTGGCTGATCCATGTGGGAGTGTAAAGGCCTGGTCGTCTCAGCCCAACTCCAGACAACTCTGAAGGACCATTCTAGCTCTGGAACTCCCTACGGGATTTACATTGCATCTTGACATTTCCCATTTCTGCTTCTTTCCCCATTCTTAGATGTTGATAGCAGGGCGGTCCTTAATAAAATTGTACACCCAACTTTGTCTTCGAGTGGGCTTCCTTGGGGAAGCCAGCCTGTAACAACATCTCCATGCACATTCATTTTGCCAGTTTTAATCTTTTATCTTTTAAAATGTAGTGCCACTTCTCATTGGAAGATATTTCTGTAGATCTGCTGCCCTTCTGTACCTACTTTTCTCATTCTTTTATTGGATCTGCAGTGTCTTTAGTCTCTTTTCCATCTAATGATTTCAACATTATATATCCCATTTCTGTTCCTTTAGTAGGCATGTTTTGTTTTTAACATTCAGATTTTGAGATGAAATGAATCAAAATATCTACTCTCTTCTTGCATAATATAAGGGCCTTATTAAGTTATAATTCTGATCATACTCTGTATTTCATAATATTTTGTGGCATAATAGTTCCACCACATTTTTCACATGCACTGTGTCATTTTATGTAATTAAGATTTTTTGTTGTTGTTGGATTGTTTTCATAGTCAATGTTTATTTAAACGTATCCATATTTTCTGTGCTCACTAGAGTTTCTTGCATCCCTTTCCTTCCTTCTGGATTAAAATTCCTTCTTATGGAGGTAGTTCTTTGGCAAGCATATGCAAATGATAAATATCTCTTCATCTATTTTGTTTGTTTGTTTGAAACTGTATTTTATCCTAACACTTGAATAATAGATTATTTGGGAGCAGAATTCTAAGTTGACAGTTCTTTTTCTTTTTTTTTTTTTAAAGATTTTTTAAAATTTATTTATTTGACAGAGAGAGACACAGCGAGAGTGAGAACACAAGCAGGGGAAGTGGGAGAGGGAGAAGCAGGCTTCCTGCTGAGCAGGGAGCCCAGTGTGGGACTCGATGCAGGGCTTGATCCCAGGACCCTGGGTCACCTGAGCCAAAGGCAGGCACTTGACTGAACCACCCAGGCGCCCCGACAATTATTTTTCTTTCCACTTTGAAGATATTGTCTTCCAGCCTCTGTTGTTAATAATCAGAGATTGTTTCTTGGCTGCTTTTAAGATTCCTCTTTGTCTTTGGTGTTCTGCAGTTTTGTTATGGTATGCCCAGATGTGGGTTTGTTTTTACTTTTTCTCCTTGGGTCTTCCTATGATCTAATCAGGTGATTCTTAAATTTCTTGAATTATTACACATTTGTGGCATGTCTCATCGTATGTTATCTTGCCTCAATTCTCTCTATTCTTTCCTCTGTAATTCTTGTTAGATATATGTTAGACCTTCTTGTTTTATTCCTCACGTCTAAAATATTTTTAAGAGTCACTGGGGTAATTCTTCAGGACTGTTTTCCGGCTAACCAATTCCTCATATTTATGCCTTATCTTTTATTTAAGTTGTAGCTCCATTGAGCTATGATTTATTTATTTATTTTTTAAGATTTTATTTATTCATTCGAGACACAGAGATACAGAGAGAGAGAGAGCACGAGCCGGGGGAGAGGCAGAGGGAGAAGCAGGCTCCCCGCCGAGCCAGGAGCCAGATGTGGGGCTTGATCCCAGGACCCTGGGACCATGACCTGAGTCGAAGGCAGATGCCTAACGACTGAGCCACCCAGGCACACCTATGATTTATTGTTTCTTTTCTAGAAGTGCTAATTGATACCTTTTCATATCTACCTGTTTTTCCCCTAGGTTTTCTATCATTTTATTATGAATTTTGTCCTTATTTTATCTCCTTAATAGTTACACCTGTACTATTTTATAGTCTCAGATTGTTCTCTTACTTGAAATTCTTCTGCTGGTTCTTCCAAAACCACATATCCACCATAAACGGATCTTTTCCTCATGTGGTTTGTTACTGGGATTATGAGCTCATCTTCAGCCAGGTTTTTACTTTTGTTTTTTTTTTTTCTGTAGTAGTTTTATTATTCCCAGTTTTTGAAAGTTTCTCTATAGACAGATATTGTGTTTATCTTCGTAGAATAGCTCAGGGGTTTTGCTGGTCCAGGGTCAGCTTTAAAAAAACATTTGTTGAAGTTTAATTGCCATATAACATTGTATATTCAGGTGTACAACATAATGATTCAATACTTGTATATATTGCAAAATAATCACCACATTAAGTCTAGTGAACATCCAGAGGATCAGCTTTTACATTAATTTCCTGGCATGAGATTCCTGCACCCTGCAGGTGATCTAGATTCAAGCTGTGTGCGTGTATGGGTTTAAGGATTTAATCCAAAGAATACTGTCTTCCTTCTATCCAGAGCTCCAGGGAGAGACAAATTTTCTTGCTACTTCCTCGGCCAGTCTTCTAGTCCTTAAACTCGTCAACTTCTTCAGAGTTCTTCTTTATGCAAAGGTCTTGGCTCTAGTTACCTTCCTTTCATGGGCCCCAAACCAAGTTGCTTGTCCCTAGACACACATGACATCTTCAGCCTCTTGGCATTAATGCCTGTATCTAAGCTCTGTATCACTTAGGATTGCTGCATGTGCTTGCTTTTCTGATATTTGTTTCCTTTCTGTTCTGTTATCTGCAGATTACCTTTCTTCTTTTTTCCTCTCTTCAAGCTTAACTATTTAACCTATTCAATTATCCTGGTCTTTTAAAAACCTAAGTATCTACGTGTTTGTAGCAGAAGGGAGTTTGATCCACACTCACTCAGTCGGCCATACTAGTAGAATAAGACATCCATCTGTGACTGTATGCACGTTGAGAATTGACTCTTTCAATCATTTTCGTTTTTCCCCCACAATCTTTTCACACTATTTTTACTTTTTATTCATTTTTTCACCTTATTTTTAAAAACTTAATTATACTAGCTTTTCTTTCTCTCTCTCCCTCCCCCCTCCCTCCCTTTCTTCCTCTCTTCCTCTCTTTCTTTCCTGTAACATTAACATTTGTGTCGAGTCCAAGAAAGATGTCTTGCAGAGTGTCTCACAGTCTGGATTTATCTAGTGGTTTCCTCCCTTGGTGAGGAAAAGAACACTCCTACTTGGGTGATGTGTACTTCCTGTTGCATCACAGCAGGAATGTCTGTCCCATTACTGAGTGAGACTGCTTGGAAGGTGATACCTACCAACTTTCTCCTGTTTTGTCTTCCTCACTTTGAGACTACGAGAAAAACCTGCTTCCTCACAACTTTCACTCCATTTTAAAAATTAATTTTAAAAATTTGAGCTTGTTATAGATTGACATGCAGTTGTAGGAAATATACAGAGAGATCCTGTGTACCTGTCACTCCATTTTTCTCAAGAGTAACATTTTGAAAAACCATGATACAATCACACAACCGGGAAACTGACATTAATAGAATCTATAGATCTTACTCAGATTTCACCAGTGTTATACTCATTTCAGTGTGTGTGTTAGTTCTGTGTAATTTTATCATATGTGTAGGTTCCCGTACCAAAGTCAAGATACAAAACTTTCCCATCACCACAAGGATACCTTATGCTGCCCCTTTTAGAGCTACCTCTGCCTCCCTCTCACTCCCTGGCCCCATTTCTAACCCCTAACAACCACTAATCTGTTCTCCATCTCTATAATTTTGTCACTTCAAAAAAATAATAAGAAAAATACATGGAATCATACATAATATGGCCTTAAAGATAGTTTCTTTTCTCAATCACTGTAATTCCCCAGAGATTCATCCAAGTTGTGTGTTATCAATCATTGTTCCTTTTTATTGCTGCACAATATTCTACTCATCCATGGAAGGACATTTGTGCCGTTTCCAGTTTGGGGCTATTCTGACTTAAGGCTGCTATGCACATTTGTGTATGGTTTTTGTGTGAATGTAAGTTTTCATTTCTCTGGGATAAATGCCCAAGGGTGTGATTGTTGAGTCCTATGTAGTTGGATAAGTAATTGCCAAATTATTTTCCAGAGTGGGTGTACCATTTTACATTCCTACCAGCAATGTATGAGTGATTCAGTTTTCTGTATTATGTTAGAGTTTGTCTGCCATTTTACTATATTTTCTATTTGTTTCTTCTTCCTTTATTTCTCTTTTCTTGCCATCCTGGGAGTTACTTGAACTTTTTACAGGATTCTATTTTGATTTATTTATAGTGTTTTTGAGTGTATCTCTTTGTAGAGTTTTCTTAGTGGTCATGTTGGCTCTTACTAAATATATTTATGTCTTTTTACACTCACTTCATTTTAAATGCTGTTGTTTTGAATATAAGACACTGTTATATTTTTTTGTTTCAATCACTGAATATGAAATGATTTAGGCAACTGACACTGGGAAGGAATTTGTGGTTGACAGTTTTTTTCTTTCAGCACTTGAAAAATGTGCCCCTCCTTCAGGCTTCTGTGGTTTCTGATGAGAAAATCATTGTCATTTGAGTTGATGCCCCGGTAAAGGCAATGAGCTCTTTCTCTCGGGCTGGTTTTAGTATTTTTTTCTTTATCTTTAGTTTTTAAAAGTTTAGTAATATGTGTCTTGGCATGGATTTCTTTGGGTTTGTTCTCTTTGGGGTTTGATTAGCTTCTTAAATCGATATGCTCTTGTCTTTCACCAAATTTGGGAAGTTTACTGGCATTTTTTAAAAATATTCTTTCAGCTCCACTGTCTTTCTCATTTCCTTCTGGTTCTCTAATGATATGAATGTTGGATCTTTTCTTATTGTCCCACAGGACTCTGAGGTTCTCTTCATCTTTTTTTTCTGTTTGTTTACTTTCTTTCTGTTCTTCAGATTTGATAAATTCTATTAAGCTGTTCTCAAGGTCACTGATTCTATCCTCTGTCACCTCTACTATAGAGTCATTGAGTGTTTTTATTTTGGTTGTTTTATTTTTTGTTCTATAATTGCCATTGCCATTTTGTTTTTTAAGAACTTATACATCTTTGTTGAGATTTTCTGTATTTTTTTCATATATTTCCAGAGAATCTGACTTCGCTTGTTGAAGTATTTTTATAATGGATGGTTTAAAATTCTTACCAGATACCTATAATATCTGATTCACTTTAGTGTTGGTTTCAGTTGATTGACTTTTCTCATTCACGTTGTGATATATCCTGGACATGTTGGCTAGCATGTTAGGAGATTCAGGTCTTGTTTACATCTTCATTTTAGCAGTCACCCTGTTTAGGTTTAGCACACAGGTCCCGGATTACATTTGTGGGCTGTGGTTTCAATGACAATTTGATTTCCAGGGGCTTTGCTGGCTGTTTTAGTCTGTTTGGTTTGTCAGGTGATTCTGGGCTCCCACTGAACCCTGCTGATACCACTGGAAGGGGGTGGAAGGAGCCTCCTCAGGCCAGGCCTGCTGGTGCCTCTAGGTAAGGGAAGGGAATTTTTGGCCTGCAGGGATAAAAAGCACTCCCAAGCCTGGAGCTTGTTGTGGCGGGATTCCCCCTGCCAGTGCTATGAGGCCATCTGGTGGTGTTGGCTGGACCCCAGTTAGATGCAGGGGAGGAATGAGCCCACCTATATCAACCACTGCCAAGTTGGAGTTGGGAGACTCCTGGCCCAGGTAACCTGCAGTGGGATTGGGAGTCCTAAGGCATCTTACTGCTCTGTTGTTTCTGTGGTCTGGGGTGACTAACCAGCCCACCTCCTCTTTTCAGTGTTTGGAGTCCTCCTTTGATTGCTTCTTGTGTTAATTCCAGTGTTTATAGTTGTGCTAAGTAAGGAGAGGCCGGGAGAGGTGAGTGTCTGTCATCCTGTGTGGACCAGAAGTATATGCCTTTTAAAAAATACCAGGTTGACTCATTAGCCACATTATCCACTAATATAGTTGAAAGTACTCATTTGACTGTGTTTTCCTGTAATATGTGTTTGTGAGAGAGACATAGACTAAGCCTCCCCTTAAATTTACTTAAATTCAAATTAGGTTAATTAGTATTAATTAACCTAATTAATCAATATTAATCAATATTACTGTAATTGGATAATTAAATGTTAAGTCATTGCTGTCAGTGGGATCCAAGACAAAAATCTATGTATGTGATATTTTCTCTATCGAACATTTTTCTCCAAGTTGTTTTATCACATATGAAAAATGTTAGTACCTTTTTTCTTTTGCCACCTCTGGGAAATACTAAAAAAAAATCCTTTATCAGATGGATACTTTAAACTGTAGAGAAAACAAATGACATTATTTGCACAAGCAACTTGGTGATATTTAAAGTGGATTAAGGAAAAGATACCAAGATTCTGTCTTTGGCTGTCCTGGTTTATACCATAGTGCTGACTCATAGAATACTGGCATTTTCAGAACTGAAAGTGAACTTAGAGATAACCTATTTCAGCTGTATTGTTTTATATTTAAGGACACCGATACCTTGAAAATAAGGGAACCTAAGTTCCTTCAGTTCCATAATGGCAGCTTATTTATTTTGAATTCTTAGTATTTCCTAATTTTGTTTTCTTTAAGAAATCAAAATCACTTTCTTTTTTAGAAGACTTAGAAGACTTTAGAAAGAAAGTAAAATTATATATTGAAACATGATTTCTCATTCCCTTTTCTAATGAGGAGACAAAACACTGAATAAGTTGGGATGGCGTAATGGTACTCTTTAAAAAAATAGGCATGTTTGAAAATCTGATGGACATATGGACTGACCATCCAGAAAAATGAACACACTCAAACATTTGCATGTGGTATTGAGAGTTTGTGAACTTCTGGGGAAGACCACTAGATACTGTGGGTTTTTTTTTTTTTTTTTATTTTTTTGTCTTTAACCATGTGATATCTGTGGATGATCTTTGCTGGGGAAAAGACATAGGGATAATGCCTCATTTTATAGTCAGACTTACCCTTCAGAGCTTGTGGATCCTGGCAGTTGTCCTGGGCACAGTGCATTGGTGTGGTGAGGAATTTGTTTTCCTGCAGGTTCTAGAGAGCCAGTAGGTGAGAAGGATATAACAGGACCAGCAGGTGTTAAAACAGACTGTGGGAAATACAAACAGGCAACTCAGCCCACAATACTTGCTTTCTCCTCCTACACACAAATGCACACACCTCAATGTTCCTTGGAAAGATCCTTCATCTGCTCCCATCTGCTGTCACCCTCTTACTGTATGGAGAAACGTTGCCCTTCGGAGATAATTCTCCTTTGCTTTAGTAGGGCTGTTCTGGTAGTCATTTAAAACAAATTTCACCCACATGAAATGTTACGGGTTAAAAGAAGAAAGCGTTTAGTGCCATTTGATGTATTTACTGGGTACTTTTCAAGGGGGGAGAAGAAAACCACACCCATGTTTTTCTTACAGAATGGATCAAAATAAGAGCATAGAATGATAGCATTCTATGCTATCAATAGCAATCAGCGAGTGACTGAGGCCAGCATTTGTGAAATTGTTAAGCTTAAATTACTTTTAAGGAAACTGTTTATTTATATACTTAAAGGAAGCTCCTATATATTTCTCTGTAACTAGTACAGGGCCCTGGATGAGAAATAAGAGTCTGAATTGATTTGAAGTGCCATGCTGTATACTAGAGTGAAAAACCTCAGTCCAGAAAAACAGGAAGTTTGTACACAAAGAAATAATACAATGATAGTTTTTATTTTTTAGTGCTTTTATATATTTTATTTTATTTATTTTTTTTAAAGATTTTTTTTTATTTATTCATTTGACAGAGACAGAGACAGCAAGAGAGGGAACACAAGCAGGGGGAGTGGGAGAGGGAGAGGCAGGCTTCCTGCCAAGCAGGGAGCCCGATATGGGACTCGATCCCGGCACCCTGGGATCACGACCTGAGCCGAAGGCAGACACCCAACGACTGAGCCACCCAGGCGCCCCAGTGCTTTTATATATTTTAAAATATTGAAAAGACTTTTGTTTTCAGGGTTACTCTTTAGTAATTGAATAATTGAGGGCTGGGAATCACAAGTCGTAAGTGCCATTTTTTTGTGCCACTACGTGGGTAAGTGACATCCTCTGTGTAAGCCTTAAGGTAAAAATTAGGACATTGTATTATGGTCATCTCTAAGAGTCTTTCCAGCATTGTGATTTAGTGAAATTTTAGTAGTTGTTATTTGACACATTAGGGGAATTTTTTGATAGGCCTCTGTAATTAAGTATTAGTCATAATCTATAAGAAAGCTCTTTAGGGAACTATTTTTTTTTTAGGGAACTAATTTTTAAGTTTGAAATTATTATAAAACCTTGATATGGTCAGAAATTTGCATTAGTGAGGGAGATCGTGATTGGGTTAGGACTACCTAACTATACGGGTACAAGACAGCGCAATTTGGGGAATAAACACTTTAATGCCGATGGCGACCGTGGCAGCAGTGATGATCCCAATGTGGATGGCACTAGATTTAATTGAACTGGAGATGCAATGATACTGTACGGTGCTCATTCAGCATCATTTTCCCCTTTTATCTTCCTGTGCTATACACGTTGGAAGGCAAATCATTCAACTTTTCAGCCTCCCTTGAAACTGAGAGCGGCCCATATTACAAAGATTAGATGGCGATTCCTGGGGAATGCTTTCCTTCTTTAACAAAAGGGAAAGCTTCTTAAGGAGAACGTTCTTGCCCTGGACCCTTATCCCTTCTTTCTCGGTAGAGCATGGATGCCTTGCTTTGAGGTGAGCACCATCTTGCAAGCATGAGAAATAAAACCAGACATTCAGGACGGTGAAGCAGAAAAACAGATGTAGCTTGGATCCTTGATGATATCTTAGAGTAAATCTATCAGCTCTGCACTGCCTACCTCCAGTCTTACTATTCCATAAGAAAAAATAAAACCTCTCTTTCTTCCAGTATTTATTAGGTTTTCTGTTACTCCAAGCCAAACACATTCCCAACTGAATATGTAATTATTGTGACTTTGCATTTTGCATTTTTGAAGGATAAAATTAGTGTTTATAGACCTTTGTAATTACTGATGTTGGGCTGCAAAATTTGGGCTAGTTTGTACAAATATTCTCATTCTGAGGAAGCTTGGGTATGAAAATTTTGGATAATTTGTAAAATTTTTATTTTATTGTTCATAGCATGAAGAATAGCATAAGATGTTTTATATTGCTTAAAGAATATTTCAAATTTTATTCAATGGGTGAAATTTATATGAAGAAAACTATTTCTGTGAGTCATACCTCCCACTTTGCTGTAATCTTTGGTAAGATGGGGATACAGCTGAAGAATACCAATGAGCCTTGAAAAAATATTTTCCTCATTTGGTTTATAGACAAATATGTATAGTGGAGTAGGTTGCCTGCTTTACTGTTTTAAGTTTGTTTCCAGCAGATTCCTTCTGACCTCACACTTTCATATGACTGAAATAATTTAAAAGAAGGACTTTAAAGATCAAAGAAGGATGGCCATTAGCAGTATGTGGCTATAGAAGATGGGAAATAATTTTTTTTTTGAGATAGCATTTGCACCCTCCCCATTTGGTTAAAGTGCAGGGAATTAATTTTTTGCATATAAATCATATAATGAGAGAAAAAAAAGAATTCAATTAGGATATATTTGTGTTGTTTTTTTCAGTTAGAATTGCATTCATTTGAGAGTAACTGAAAATTTGACATGCAGTACTATAAGTAAGGAGGTTTTTTGTGTGTTTGTTTGTTTGTTTACATGCAATAAGATGTCTGGAAGGAGATGGTACAAGACTGGGGCCACTGCACAAGTAGGTTATCAAGGATTTAGGCTCCTTGCTTTTGGCTCTACTGGCATTGGTGCATGGCTTTCATTTTCTTGGTGGAAAGACAGTTAGTGAACATCCAGGAATGGCATCTGGACCACAGGCAGGAAGGGGCTAGACAAAAGGCAAGGCACACACCAACCATCAGTTCTTGTTTATAAGGAAAGTGATAGCTCCCAGGAATATGCATCTGGTGACTTCTACTAATATGTTATTGACCAGAACTATGTCAATGGCCCTCCCTAACTACAGGGAAATCTAAGAAATAGAGGTGGGATTTTTTTTTCCATAAAAAAAGAAAAAGTACAAAAAATAAAAACAGAAGACAAAAAAAAAGAGGGTGATGTGCACGTTTCTGTATGTATAAAGTCATGCTCTATTTTGGGAGGTCACAGTTTGCTTCATGAATCAAAGTATGGAAATGTCTGTATATGGACTGATTTAGAAAATTGTTACCAGTACAGACAAAAAAGAAAGAAATACAACTAAAAGGAGGAAACACAAGTTAAAGATTTTTCAGTGTCGAAAATTCACATTTATATTTCAAGATAATGTAGTTAAAAAGAAAAAACCTTGATATAAATTCTCCTTTTCCTCTGGCTAAATGAATATCATTTATTCAGTATAAAATCTTTATATGTTCCACATGTTAAGAATAAATGTACATTTAATCTTGGTTAAAAAAAATAAGGGAAAATTGGTACTTCTCCAAACATCAGGATTCTGTTATATTAAGAAAGGAGGGGAGAATGGGTATTGGGTAGCCAAGCATCACTGTCATTGTATGAAGACTATTTCCCAGCTTTAAAAATCCTGTTTGTAGTATTATCTCATAAATGCATACTCTGGAGATCCCTTAAATTTTAACAGTTTAAAAACAGTTATTAATTATTATTGCCTTAAATAACTTGTTAAGTTACAGTCATTTAAAATTTTTGTATCAGTTGCCACTTTATGTCAAGATAACTGACATATAAAACTCAAAGTATATCTTGATGGTCATTGGTATTAAAATAATCGTGGGCAAAAAGTCAATTTTTTTCTATAACGAATAATGACATATGGAAGTGTGAAATTCTAAGAAATCAGACACTGACAATATTACATACTAGTGCAGTCATTCATGACATACTATGGTTTATTTTTTGTTTTAATTTGCATTTATATGTTTTGGGCTATTTTTTGTCCTAAAAATTTTAATGACATATATGAATAATACACAAGAGCAGATATTTATTTTAAAAAGAAAGAGTTGGCTGAATTCCAGCATTTCTGCTTTGCTGTTCTCATTCAGGATATTGACAGAAATATCCTGTAATTGAAGGTTTATTCTCCAATTGATGTAGGCACTCTACTTAGAAGCTGTTTATCCACATCAAGAAGGATAATGGATCTTCTCTGTTAAATTTTTCCCATTAAAATAGGGTGAGGCAACTGTTCTCACCACACTTCAGAGGGATAGTACAAAGGTAAATGAAATAATGGATGTGAAGTGCATTTTTTTTGCTCTGAAAGGAGGTGTTATATAAATTCTGTAAATAGTATTATTAATGTGTAAGTAAGATGATGGGTGAGCATTTCCCAAAGTGAGTATCCTAACTAGGCATTTTTAGTATGATCCTCAATGTCAGTTTTTTCCAAAGGAGAGCAATGTAACAAAACATTCTTACATTCTTGCATCAAAATATCAAAGGTAAACCTCAATGTGAGGGGAAGAGAATGTACAGAAGGAGTTTCAAAAAGAGGTGATTGAGTATTGCAATATAGTAATAGATTTTACACAAATATAAAAAGTCCTTTGGGTCTCTTAAGTGGTTAGGGAAAGGGGAAAGCTCTGATTAAAATGTGAACTCTGATTAAAACTTAGAATTCAACTTCCACTGGCTATATCTTGAAAATAATGAGGTTCTGCTCTACTCATAAAAATCTTCAAAAGGGATTTTTATAATATCTTCAGTAAAGGTTTTTGTTATTTTCTTAGCCACAGGAGGATATTCCTTGAAAGGTAATTTGGGACAGGAAGCTGTTCCTTATTTCTAATGTCACTGCCATGCTTTCTATATGCTGGTCACCAGGAAAAGTGAATCACATTCTATGGTGATAAGAACCTTTGACTTTGAACCAGGGGGCAAGGTTCATGTCTCAGGTTTGCCACTATTTTATCTGTGTAACCGGGAAAGTTATTCAGTGGCTTTGTGCAGAGCAACATCCTTGAAGCCATCTCTCTCCCCTTCATGCATTCTAGACTTAAGGTGCTTAGGTTGATCAGTTGAGGTCATAGGGGAAAGTCACATCTCTGTGGAAGAGTACTGCCTCTCCTTGGAGTCAGTCTTATGGTGATGGGTAATCAGCCATGAAACTGGCCCATGAAAGCTGGAAGTGAGCCCAAGGAGGGAAGCATTGCTTCTCTCTGTGCCTTATTCTCTTGGGTGATTTGTTGAAGATAATGCTTAGGTGGTTTATGAGGTGATTAGCTCATTGGTGGTTTATGCTAAGGAGACGGTAGCTAAAATGGAACAAAGGGGCCAGTTAAGGACAGTGTGTCATACTTTGTAAATTCGATTATCCAGATTTCTCTCTCTTTCCTCAAGTCTTTGGAAAGTCTTGTTTAATTGTTTTAACCGTCTTTTGAAAACAAAGAGGAAGGTCAAATTCAGCAGGAGCTGTAGGGGAAGACTTCCCTCCCTCTAGCCCCAACCAGTGTGGTAGTAGCAGTAGGAGCAATCCCTGGAGAGTAGGAAATTCCTGAGAGACATTTTGGAGATTATGGTGGGGACTGAGGAGCTGTGGCTGCCAAATACTGCTAGAGGTCCAGCTGCCATTTTTGAAATGGAGACTCTTCTTCCACTGCACACCTTAAAAGCTTGGAGTTTACTTTGGTTGAAGAAGGTGGCAGGTTCCCAGAAGGCTTGCAGTTTCCTCTTCTGGAAAATGAGGGGATTGGACCAAGTCATAGTTTCACAGCCATTTATATTTTCTTCCTTCTGGCTCCTTTATTTTGAAAGATTTTGTCCACCAAACTATTTCTATAATTATGTCTTTTTAAAGTAACCAGAAGCATATAAGGCAGCCAATTAGAGCTTCCAACTAAATGTGAGATAACTAGTGTTATCATTCTGAGAAGTTACAATTCAGCCGAAAGTGAACAAATTTGATATTCATGTTCATTCAAGAAAGCAATAAATGTTTGCAAATTTATCAGACTGCACATTTACAGTTTGATATGTCATCTAAGAGCAGCAGTCCTCTGTTGCATCCTTCCTCATCTCTGATTCCTACTTTCTAGAAGCATTACTTTCAAAGAGTTTATTGCTTCTTCATGTGCCTCCATTTTGTGCAAACAAGATGCTTATGCTGCTATTTCTTGCTTTTTAGTTTTATTCTTTCCATAACTGTTTGCTGCTATGAATTCTGACACACACACACACACACACACACACACACACACACACACACTCACCTACTTTGCTTCCTTAATTTAATTTTCAAATTGCTGAGACTGTAACTATTACAGCTGAATCCTTTGGTGTACTATGATTACATTTCCTTATAAGTATTTTTATTTCCTTCCTATTTCATAGCTGTTTTAATTATTTTATTTTTCAGAGTTTTTAAAGTGCCTCTCACTATTTCATCCACAAATGCTGCATCTAAATTGTAAATAGTTTCTTAATATATTTAGTTTAATCAGACAGTCTATACATTTCATCCTTTTACTAGCCACATGCATCCTAAAGCTGTGCATACATTTGCTCACTGCTGTAATTTGGGTATCTTCCTTTCCCATGTAAATTAGGGTCACTGTGGGCTGAGGTAACAAGTAGCCCTCAAATCTATAATCTTTCAAACACAACAGAAATATATTTCTCCTTCATGTCACACTACTGAACTGTTTCAGGTGAGCTGGGAGAGGTGACCTGCTATTCCAGGTGAGTGGGGCAGCATGCTGCTCTGCTTCCTAAAGTCAGATGATGTGCTGTGGTGTAGGTTATTTCTAATTAATTGGGTGTGAGAACTCAGTGGGTCTTTTCTTTCTGGACACTTGTCCTTCAGTTCTAGGAATTATTCTTGTATTATTAATTTTATCAGTTTTAAAGTCAATTTCCAATTAAACTATTAGAACTGTGCCAAAATAAAAAGCTTTTGGACAGCAAAGAAACTATCAACAAAAAGAACAGGCAACGTACTGAATGGGAGAAGATATTTGCAAATGAAATATCTGGTAAGGGGTACTGTCCAAAGTATATAAAAAACTTATACAACTCAACATCAAAGAAAAAAACCCTAAATAATCCAATTAAAAATGGGTGGAGGACTGAATAGACATTTTTCCAAAGAAGACACACAGATGGCTGACAGACACATGAAAAGATGCTCAACACCACTAATCATCAGGAAAATACAAATTAAAATCACAATGAGGTATCACGTTATATTTGTCAGATTGGCTAAAATCAAAACCACAAGAAATAACAAGTGTTGGTGAGGATGTGGAGAAAAATGAACCCTTGTGCCCTATTGGTGGGAATGCAAATTGGCACAGCCACTATGGAAAACAGTATGGAGGTTCCTCAAAAAATTAAAAACAGAATTACCATATGATCCAGTAATTCTACTAATGGTAGAATGGTAAGAATCCCTGGGGAGGCTTTACCTCTAATATTAGCACATGTGCCAGGAGACTCACCTGAACTTGGAGGTAATCAAAACATAAAAAGTATCAACGTTTATGTTCAGGCTGTCTTTTGCAAGAGTATCAGGGAGCCATGCCTAAAAGCAGTGGAAAATGTTTTTCTATCTGTCCCTCTGTATAGATTCACATTCGTAGTGTAAATGCTATTCTATAACTGGATATATTTGGCCAAAATTGAGTGAAAAATATAGATTTCTAGTGTTTTTATGAATGGCTGCATAGTATTCTGTTAATAAATCCTTCCTCCAATGATGAACATTAAATTGCTTCCATTTTAGTTTTTGCGTTTAAACAGTGCTTTAGTAAACATCTTCATATAAATGTCTGTAATTTGTTGAGTTAGGGAATATATACATTTTGAAGGCTTTCTCCCACCAAATTGCCTTTCAGAAAGGTTATACCAAATTTACAGTTCTACCAACTATGCATCAGAGTGATCATTTCCTCACATCCCTCTGATTCTGGGTTTTGTTGGTCTTTTGTGGATGTGAGGAGGAAAATGACTTCTTTGTTGTTTTCGATTTGTTCTCTTTGATTACTAGGGAGCCTGAAGAACTTTTTAATGTGCTATGGTTTCCTGTGAGAGAGGAGGAGGCTTCCCAAGTAGGGTGGGTGTGAGCAGGGCAGCTGGAGCAGCTTTTTGATGGATGTTAGTAGAAGGTATTTGGCAGGGAATGAGTAGTTACTCCTCTGGAGTCTTGGAAGGTCTAGGGAACTCTGTTGTAAACCCTTTCACCTTCACAGAAATCCTATTCATCGCCTTCCCTAAGTGGCTGGATGCTCTTCAGGTAGCACAGTTTGGGTACTTTGATCATGGTGTCTGTGGGAACACAGCCCTCCAAACTGTATGATCCTCATCTAGTCCTATAGACCAGGTGGCCTTGGGGCCATAAATAGGGGAGGTTTAAATTCGGGCTTTGGACTCTCAGTGGAGAGCAAAGGGAGTGTTCATCGAGCAGGTGGAAGAACACAAACGTTTGAAGGCAAACAGCATAAGGTAGAGTTAGGCAATGGTTGAAACAATTGTCCACATAGTAGAGAGAGAGGGGAGGACGTGTTTGCAAGGTGGGTGGAGGACCCACTGTGAACTTTGAGTGTGTCTTGAATGGGAGTTTAAGGAGCATGTTCCTTATCTTAAAGGCAGTGGAAGACCTCTGACATTTTTTGGAGTACTAGTATGGTGAGACTTGACAAATGTCGTATTTTAGGAAAGTGAGTAGCATTGAATGACATTGGAAATGGATGCAGGCAAAATTCAAAAGGTTGCATTTCTGATTTCTATATGTGTCCTGTAGTTGATACAAGCTAGAACCTTTTTAGCTGTGGCTGATTTATGTTTAGAGGGATACAGAACCAGGTGAATGCTTCTAGTATTCTGTTGTTATTCTCTTTTTCCCAGAAAGGGAAGGAGGAAGTAGCTCATTTTTTGATTGGTCAGGCCTTTAGACTATGTATGGGTTATAACAGAAAGTAAAATTGTTTTTGAACATGTTGTGTGGTATGTGGGTAGATATTTGGTTTGTAAAAATGGAAAATGAATTCAGAAACTGCATCAAAGACACCCTATAGACTTGCCATAAGATAATCAACTTTGCCAAATGGCAGCAAATGTGTCATTTCAAATGGAAAATGCAGTCATTAAGCCATTTAGATTAGCAAAGTTATATGTGTTATATTAGTGTTTCCTTTATATATGGACACATCATTCATACTTGAAATATTAGAGTATATGATACCTAAACACTGCCTTCATTTGGTTGCAAAATTATCTTAAGCATATAGCACAGGATATTTTAAAAAGGCCTTAACATTAATACCTTGGAGTTGGATGGTTTATGATATTTTCTTATTTTCATTGAAATTTAAGCTATATTTTCTGAAATAGCGTTTATTATACTTTTAGATAATCTGCCTCGGCTTGGTGGTCAATAACTGAATAAGTAATTTCATCTTAGGTGTTACTGCCTGACAGTTATTTTCAGAGACAGTCATAAACCTCATCAATGATCATTTTTTAGAGGCAGAATAGCAAATATCTTCTAATACATCATGCCTTGCCCTTAGCTAATTTATGAATAGTTACTGCTGTGGATCTTTTTGGTGCTCATAAAATGCAGTTAAATTTGTAGTTGAAGAATTCAATTTTTATTCTTCCAGCAAATGCAGCCAAGAGCTGTACTCTTCTTTCAGCCTCGATAAGTCATAGTGACATTCCTAGGCCCAAAGAAGGATGCTTGTCGAAAGCAGGTGGGTGGTGAGAGAGATGCATATATAACTTTCCTTTCAGATACAATTAGAGGGCTCCTCCAAGGTGGAGCATTTATAAATGACGGAGTATTCCCATTCTCCTCTGTCTAGATTTTCTGCTCTAGCAAAGGCAGTTTTTACTATTTATTTCAACTTCAGTACCTTTATAAAAACCTTGTTTTTTCTTAAGATTTTATGTATTTATTTGAGAGAGAGAGCACAAGTGGAAGAGGGGGAGAAGGTCAGAGGGAGAGGGACAAGTAGACTCCCCGCTGAACAGGGAGCCCACCACACGGGGTTGGATCCTAGGACCCTGGGATTGTGACCTGAACTGAAGGCAAACACTTATGGACTGAGCCACCCAGGTGCCCCAAAACCTTGTTTTTTGTCTTTGTGAGAGACGGTAACTAGTATTTACTGAGTACTCCCCATGTGTTAAGCACCTTATTCAGTGCTTTAAAGTGCTCTTTCATTTAATTCTTACTATACCCTTGTGATAGAGGCATTATTATACTCATTTTGAAGATGAAAACAGTAAGTCTCAGCCAGATTAAGTAATTTACTTAAGTTTGTATAACAAGAGGTGATTTTTCTTTTCTTTTTACCAGTCCCAAGTCTATATTTTTCTAGGTCCTGCATAAGATTCGATATGCTAAAATTTTAAAAATACTTACTGAGAGTTTTATTATATTCTAAGTGCATAAATGATCTCATTTCATCTTCATGAAAAATAAAAAAGAAAAGTAGGTACATTTTATTTTAAAGATGAGGAAACTGAGAGATTCATAGTCTGAGTAATTTGCTCAACATCACAGGGCTGGGATTCAAACTAGATCCACCTGACTCCAAAAGCCTATTCTCTTACCTAGTATATGGTCTTGTAAGTCTTTGTCTTTAAGGGTTATGTTTCCAAATTCTTCTTATTTTTTTTTACAATTTTTTAAATTAATTTTTTTTGCAACTTAAGTACATACAGTACCACCTTTTCATGTAAATGTAATAAGAGCTAATATTGAGGGCCTATTACATGTTGTTACTACATTAGGGTTTCTCGACCTCAATACTATGGACATTTCGGACCAGACAATTCCTTGTTGTTGGGGAGGGGGGCTTGTCCTGTATGTTATAGGATGTTGAGCAGCATCCTGGCCTCCTCCAATGGCATTCTTCCCCCCTCTTGCCAGTTGGGACAATCAAAAATGCCTCTAGACATTGCCAAATATCCTTTGGCGGGGGGAGGGGGGAGGAAATCACCTACGGTTAAGAAACGCTGGTCTGTGTTATATCACCTTATCTTCAGAGCCCCGTGTAAGGCTCATACCCTCATGATCTCCACTTCACACAGGAGAAGTAACTTGATCAGAGTGCCGTTGCTGGGCAGTGGTATCTCCAGGACTCAAACTCAAGGCCTACATACAGCTGTGGACGAATATTAGTTTTAGTTCATCACTGTGTCCTCAGCCCTAACTTCAGATTTCTGGAAGGCTTGGGCTCTGTCATACTGTTTTTTTTCTTTTGTTCCAGGGGCACCCAGAAGAATACATTAAGTAAGTATCACAGTGCTTTGACAGATGTTCATTAAACAAATGACCCATTTTACGTGAGTCCTATTTAAATAAGGATCTTTTAAATAAAATTTAGCTTAGTGCAGTAATTAAGAGCACAGAGTTTGGAATCAGATACATCGCAGGTTTAAATCTCATCCTTGCCATTTATTAGTTCTAGGATCCTGGGACAATTTTTGACCTCTTTTAGCTTTGGTTTCCTCATTGTTTGGAACTAATAATTCCTCCTGTGGATATTGTGAGGAGTAACTGTCATCCACCAGAGGACATGACGTAATGTTAAAAAAAATTCAGTAAATGGTAGCTACTAGTAATACAAAGAATCATAATATTTACGATAATAAAATGGTTTTGATTCTCCCTTTGTAATATGAGATCATTACGTGTATTTACATCTCAATTAAGTTAGAAAAAAATGTTTTGACCTGGAACACCTTGAAAGCTGCTGTTGCATTAACATTAAATAAAAAAATGACATAAAAAGACAGTCGGGAGAGAAATGAGGAAAGTAGGGGGGAAGTGTAAGGCTAAGCAAGCAAAAAAACAGGACTATTGCACAGACTAAAATAATATACTGAATCATTTAGGTTTCAGTGAAGAATTAAGTGTCGCCCATTTCATTCAGTAAAGAATTATTAACCCTCTTGGTTGCTCAAAGGAGAGCCTTCTTTTGGCCTCAACAACAGCTGAATTGACTCATCCCTGATCTCAGCCCTCAGCCGTCTGCTGGCTTGGCATCTTCTGCTTCCTTCCCTAAGGTCTGACCTTTTGCCGCATTTCCTCTGACTCATTTTTGGGTTCTGCTCCTGGCTTTTGGCTTCTGCATGGAGGTTTCCTTTCCTAGGTGCCCGGGATCTTCTTTCAGCTTCGTTACTGACTTGGTTTTTTTTTCCCCATTGAACTCCTTCCTGAGGTGACGACAGTCCGTGCCCTTCAACTGCTCAGAGGTAGCATTTCTCACCTTCTGCTGCTTCCTCTGGCCCTAAGCCAACTTTCTCTTCCAAAAGTAATTGGCCATAATCATTTAGGTTTTAACTATAGGTTGGTGGCATTGAATTCCCCAGACGGTAAAATGTCATGATGCAAATTCATTGTTTTTAGACTCTTGAGGGCCTTTTTGTGTTTGCAGTGCCTTTCAAATGTTTTCTTCATCTTTTGGCACAGTTTGGGAATGTTAACATTTGTAGGGAACACTGAGATGCATAGATAATGCTGTGCTTGGTTCCAGCACCTGCATGGCTATGGTGCGGGGACAGAGGGGATGAGTTACTCAGCCTCCTTACAAAATTACACATAGTGGCATACAGGTTGAGAAAGGAATGATAACAGCACTGGGGGTGGGTGGGAGAGTGTAAAATCTTTAACAGTATTCTTCAACCTTTTCATTTTCTATTTGGCTATCACAGGCTTTCTAAAGGTCCCGCTGACCCAGGAAAAGCTGCCCCAGGAGTAGAAAGACTTAAGAATGTGGATAAGGCCACCGGAGTTGCTGTAGGGGGCTGGTGAGGGAAGAGTTAAATCCATTTTAAGACATGGGTGGTGGGAGATGTTAGAACTGGAAAGGGACTGGGAATGAAGCAAGAGATTTGAGGTAACTGAGGGAAACCAACAATGCGGTATTGATAATTTGGAGCATTGGCTACCAAAAACTGAAAAGGAATGAGTCACTTTGTTTTATATTCATACAGAAATGACCTGAGTGTATATGGTGTTAGAAATACATTTACCACCCTGGCAAATGAGACTATGTTTAAAACCCTTAACCAATGATTTCAGGCCACTGTAATTACCATGTAGATGTGTGGGGTTTGAAGAGAAAGAAATCAATAATATTCAAATTACTGTTTTAATTGATTAGAGGATGGTGTTACCAGTCATTAATAAAAGGAGTGAGAAAAAGTTGCCATTTGGGGTGGGGAGATGGCACATTGTGTTTTGAACATCCAGAGTTTGAAATAACAGCTATCTGGAAAGTACTTGGAAAGTGGTTCTGAAACTCTCAAGAAAGAGCCTCATCAGAGAAACCGGATTTTAGAAATGAACAGTGTAGAGATCCATACCTTTTTGGTTGGCGGGGTGGGGGTGGTCCCTGGAAATCATATGCGAAACTGTATGAAGAATGTTGTGTACCAGTGTGGTCTTTTTGAGGAGAGGGTCCTCCATAGTTACAAGGAATCACTGACACAGATAGTAAATTAAGACTTAAAAGGTAAATTGGCAGGAATGGTTATTTTAAAGTAAAAGAGGAAAGTGAATTATAGATAACTTTACAATATTTTTCTTTTTTTAACTTGGCAGTACAAGACCATGAATGGGAATCAGTTTGGGAAAATATGTGATTAGAAATAATGAATTTGAGTTGGGATAAAACTTTGGAAAATAGCATGTCCAATAGGTGGCAGGGGTTGTGGCAAAGGGAAACAGATGAGAGATCGGAGTATAGATTTGTTGGTCTTCAGCATCCCAATGATATTAGAAGCCTGTATTTGAGCTCTAAGGAAAGGTTTAGAATAAAGACAGAATAATGCAGAAGGCCAAGTTTTGAGCTCTGGGCAATACCCAGAGTAGAGAGCCAGGTGAACAGAAGGACTAGGGCACTCTGGGCACTTAACAGAAAATTCTGTTGTGAATTGGCTAAAGCATATTGCTTGCCAAAGCCTTGCTTGAGACAGCTGCTGGTTGACACAAACAGCTCAAGAGAGACAAATCACTCTTCTTCCCTAGTTTGCTAGATTGGTAGTCTTTAAATCTCCCTTATCCCTACAACTAAATTTATTTAAAGCACATTATTATATCTTATGTATGTATGGTTGTATGTGTGTAAATATATATGTATGTGTGTATATGATACAGAGAATACATGGAAACAGAAATTTATAGAGATGCAATAAATTGATAAAAGATGAGTTGTAATATATATTCCTATAACTTGTGGATTATTTTGTGCACCTTTTGCATTTTTAAGACAACTTTATTGAGATGCTATTCATGTAAAATAAGTGACATTCATTTCAAGTCTGCAACTTGGTGATTTTGACAAATATATTCACTTGTGAAACTACCACAACAATCAAGATATTTTGATTATCCTCTAAAGTTTCCTCATGTGACTTTGCCGGTTGTTTTTCCCTCCACCCCAGCCCATGGCAACCACCCAACTCCTTTCTTTCACTCTAGCTTAGTTTGTATGTTTAGAATTTTATATAAATGGAATCATACAATATTTACTCTTTTGTCTCATTTTTTTTTTTTTTACACCCACTCAACTTAATGCCTTTTCTTTTTACTGCTGTATGGACATACCACAATTTATTTATCCATGTAGGTTGTTCCTAGTCATGGGCTATTACAAATACACCAGCTACAGACATTTTTAAAGAAGTCTTTCTGTGAACATATGTTTTCATTTGTCATGGGTGAATACCTAATTATGGAATAGGTTGGCTGTTCTACATTATCAGAAAGTATATGGCTATCCTAAAATTGTTGCATTTCCTAGAGTATATGTATTCATTCACTCTTCATTCAACACACATTCTTGAGCAAACACATTTTATGCTTGGAAAGCCAAAATTAAATGTTGCATCTCTGCTTTTGTAGGAATTTAATTTAAGAAGTATTAATTTGGAAGTCATTTATAAGATCAAGTTGGTGTTTCAAGTCACTGGAGAACACAATGATTATTTATCAAATGATTGGTCAGTTTGGGAGCAGAAATTGAACAGTCTTGTCTCCATAAATTAAATAAAAAAAAAGTACAACCAAAATTAAGAGTCAAACTGAGATTAAATGCAATATAGTGTCCTGGACTGGATCCTGGAACAGTAAAAGGACATTAGTGGGAAAATGAGTGGAGTGTATATGGGAACTCCATATAATCTTCGCAGATTTTCAATGAATCTAAACCTATGTGAAAATAAAAAGTTTTATGTTTTTAAAAAGTTCGTTGAGATATCAAATGTATAAGTAAGAGTTTCTGTTTAATAACATTATAAGCTAAAATTACATTAAAGTGAGAAAAACATTTGATGTGTATATGACAAAGACAGGTCCTTATTTAATAAAATGTATTTTTAAGTCAATAATAAAAATACAAATCCCCCCAAAGAGAAATGAGTCAAGAACATAAAGGCAATCAATAAAATAATTTGTATATCTGGCTTATGTAAGGAACAGACTCTATTCTTCTGCCTCATGTTTCCACCTAGGCTGACTTCAGCTAGGGAACCAGCTTGACTAATTTCCCCATTTCTCACTCTGTCCTAAGTGAGGGAGGATTGACTTATCTGATTATAAGAATTTGGGAAAAAAATATTGCACATGCATGGCTCAGCTTTTTCTCAGCCTTTTCTTTTCCACAGATGCACCTCTGCTCCTTATGTTTCAATTTTAGAAGAATTTTGGGACACCTAATTGTTAGCAAAAATTAAGTATCTTATCAGCGTAAACATTGAGAAAATTATTTTTTGGTTAGTGTGATTCTTGCTTCAATTTTTAGTGACTATATAATTATATTAATTATAATTAACATATAATTATAGTTAATATAATTAATTATATTAATATATTATTAATATACTCTGTATGTATGAAGGAGAGACACAAAGAGGGTGTGTATGGTGTGTGTGTGCATATGGGGGGGTGGAGAGTGTGATTAGTTATCCAAAATCTTGACAGTTAATAAACACTTTATTATTCTCCATATAATATATTAATTATCCATAGTAATCAAACCAGTGCAACTTAAAACAAGAGGGTACCATTTTTTCTGTTACTAAATTGATAATTCAGAAAAGGCTTCAGAATGAAAGATAGCTAGTATTGAAAAATTTGTAGCATAAGAATCTTTTAATCTGGGGGCAGCAGTATAAATTGGTACAATTTTCCAATATCATCAAGTTGTGTCAATAGCCATAAAGGTCCACACTCAATTTCATAGTTAGGGTAAAATCTAAAGTAGTAGTAAAGATTTTCACAATGATTTATAAGCAAGAATGTTAATCATAGCATTACTTATAAGGGGCAAAAATGAGAAGCAACATAATTGTCTAATATGAGAACATTTTACTACTATGAGTAAAGCTATAAAAAGCATTTTTTTGAAGAATGGTGAATTGAAAAATGCATTATGATGTAGTGTAAATTAGATTAAAGCAAGATATAACACTAGATGTATGATCCTGGTTTTGTAAGCAGCCTTTCTTTATGAAATAAGCTTTGGATAAGATCTTTATAAATTATAATTTGAAAGATAATTTTGTAACAGCAAAGACAAACATGTTCACAAACATACCATTAAACAGGGTATCAACTGAGATCATTCTTGTTTTCTGGACTTGCAGCTGAGGTCCAAGGCTGAGAACAAAAGTTACTACATACCCACAGAGACAGTTGGTTGTCTTTTGGGGGAGTGCAGTGTTGGGGAAGAGAGGTCCAATGAAAGAGGTGTTGTGGAGATTCCTGCCACATGGAAGGCATCCATAGCCCTGTGTCATTATTTATCAGAGAAACAATAACCAGGAGAACAGTCGGGGGGAGGATGCCAATCTCTCCCAGTTACATTAGGAGAGATTTACCCCTGGTCTCTTCCCCTTCTTCAGAGGAGTTAGCCTTGAGAGGAAGGGCATGGTAGTCAGGATGCCTCACCTTATTATCACAATTTTCAAGAGTCAACAGCAGAAGTCTAGCTTTCACTGGTGGCAGGGGAGTAGAAGAGCTTTGAATTCAGTTTCAGGTTGAAATTTCAAAATGAAAGGACTGAGACTTAGATATCAAAGTGAGACTGTTCTAATAATTGAAAGTTTGTGTGTGTATTTCAGTGGGTGTTTGGTTTATTGAGATCTATTAACTCACTGGAGTGTACACATGAATTGGTTTTGTTGTTTTCCAGTTGTGCTATGTTAAACTCGAGCCCCCCTTCCCACTTCATTATTGTGACTCTTACTGACATGATAGCCAGATTCTATATAAACTTTTGTTTTTTTTTTAAAAATAGAATTGTGTTTGTATTTTGTACATATATGAATGCGCAAAAAGGGCTAGAAGAATATACACTACAAATTGATGATAGTTATTTTTTGGTAGTGGGATTGTTGATGCATGGTAGTGACATATTTAGTCTTCCCTGTATTTTCAACAGTTATAATTTATAATCTCACATCATATAGATTATAAAACTATGGCTTTTGCAAAATCATAATTGAAAGTGATGTTCATTGTGTTACTTGATTTACATTTTATAAGGATCCACATACCACTGTCATTCTTAAAGATGAACACCTTAGGAAAATGTTTCTCCAGATAAACTTGTAAGATTTCTTTTGTCAAATAAAAATATAGGGCTTCTTCTGCTTTATTTAGCAGAAGTCAAAGCTAAATTCACTGCTTAACTGTCCCTGCCATTGATTTTGCTCTCTTCGTATCTCATTTAGAATCCTTTGGCAGCTTTCTAACTATTCTCTGTTCTAGCCTCTTCCACCCTCAACACTGCTTTGAGGGATGTTTCTGGAATGCAGATCTGGCTGTAATTATTTCCCTGTTTAAAATTCTTCAGTAGCTTCCTGTGTCAGAAAACCGAGCTCCAGGCCTGGCACACTGGGCCTTTCCCCCCTCAGGACTCTGCCTAAATGCCTTCCCTGCCTGGGGTCTTGCTTCTTTCCTTATTTGCATCCTATCCTTTAGCTTTATTAAATTGTAATTTTCCCGGGGTGCTGTGATCATTTTTTTCACGCTTTTGCTTTGTTTCTCATGCTTTTTCCCTCTTCCCTCCTTCGTTCTTGCAACTGTCCCTTTCTTTGGAGAGGATGTCTATTTTTCCTTTAATGAGCTAGCTCAGTTTTACCTGGCAGAGGAATCTTGTTTTTTTCTGTGTTCCAAGCACCACATGTACAGAACTGTAATTTTTTGGCTATTTGAGTGTCTTCCCTATAAATATTGGGAAATACGCAAAGGTCAGAACAGTGTTTTCCTCAGCTAGCTAAGGGCTTATTATATAATACATGTTTAATATTTTACATGTATAAAGCTAGGAACTTTACACACATTGTCTTTTTAAATTCCCTGTAGCGCACGTATGAGGTGGATGTTATTACACAGGTACAGAATTTGAAGCTTAGGGAGGAATATTTATTGTATTATTATTTGCTGACAGAACAGCCTTTATCTGGAACATTGTCAATTGTCACACCTGGAGGAACAGGGACAGGGGACCACGTGATGGCTTTTGAATTTTTGCCCATGTTTCATTGGCCAAAGCAAGTCACATGACCACTCCTAAGTACAACAGGTTGCGTATACATAATCCTCCTAGGAGGATGGCTCCTCAGAGAGGAAAAATGAAACATTTGGCAAATTTTAACATAATCTACCACAGGGAACCTAGATGTTTTGTTTACCACTGCCTACTCGGCACCCCTTACTGTGCCTGGGACATTATAGAGCTCAGTATGTGGTGATTGAATGATTGATTGTCACAAGCTAGTAGGTATGCCAGAGCTGTGATCTGATTCGTCTAACTTCAGAGACCACTCTGAATGACTTCCCTATTTGTATTAGTCTCAGGTGCTTACTAATATCCCTTTCTCTAATATCTTTCTGCTCACTCTGTCTTGTATTGGCTTTGTTTTTCATGATTTTGTAAATAGCATATTTGCAGTGGCAGAAAGAAGTTAGAGAGAGAATGACCCCAGACATAGAATGAGGCCAGGAATGTATAGTTTCTGAGAAATCAGGTCAAGGGAAAAAACTCAGAAGGAAAAGAGTAAGAGCAGCATCAAACACAGCAAGAGACTGATTAGGGAAAAAGACTAAGATTTGGTTAGAAAAGGTTTTTGCCGTCAGATACTTCAGTGGAGCCAAAGGAGCAAATAAATGAATATTTTCAGATTTGGTTAGACTTTCAAAGGCAGAAGTGACAGTGACAGTATTTATCTTTCAGGGCATTCTGAGACTGAAATCAGGGTGGAGTTCTGTCAAGATCGCATATTTGAGGTACAGAGAGTTTTTCTCTCTGCAGTACATTCAGGTGGTCTGGTTCTCCATTTATCAGATACACAAATCTTTAAGAATGAAGAATGGATTCTAGTCCTGAACAACCATGTTGATCTCCTTGAATGATTAAAACCAATCTCAATAATCCAATACAAAAAAAGTGGAACTTCAAATGTAAGTTAGATAGGCACTTTTTTTTTGAAATTTTAGTAATATTATTTGATGATTGCATGTAAAATATGAAATCATAAAATTTCATCGAATCATTACTTTCTCACTTATGAGATTAGATTGTGTGTGATCCCAGAAATGTGGATTAGTACAAGACATTCAGTGTGGGCCATGAGAGTTCCCTCAAGAGGGGATCATGATGCAGAGGAAGAGCATAGGTTTTAAGTAAGATAAATCTAGGTTGTTTAAAAAACTTTTTAATTCCTTGGATTTAGATTTTAATTCAATCTCTACTTGATAGCAGTGAGACCATGGGAAAATTAGTTTCTTTGATTTCTACTTCATTCATCCATAAAGTGGGGCTAAAAATATTTACTTTGACATTTTATTATAATAGATAATAGTACATGTGCAACATTGGCAATCAGTGGTAACTCCAATGATGTACTAATTGAAATAATTACAGTGATAATTACTCAGTTACCCACTTTTAGCTCTTAGGAAAGAATAAGATAAGTGAGGTGAGAAAGTTAATTTGATCAGCACTGATTTACTTTTGGAAATTTCCTGATATCCGTGCAAGATAAGTCAGTGTTAACAGTGATGCATGGAGGTCCCCAGTAGGAGAAATTTCTTGCCCCACAGCCTCACAATCCATTTAGCTACTTGGAAGCTGGACAGAGAATTTCAGATACCCTAACCATAATTGGCAAATCCTACATCTTGTGTGACTCTGTTGAGGAGAGATGAGTGTAGAGTAGGAGATAGGGCTCTCTGTCGCTAATGATGACTCCAACTTGACCACGGGTTGGTCAGACACAGGGAACAGAGCTCATTCTGCCCCTGGAAAGGGTAAAGTGCTGTGTCATTTATAAACAGCAGCTTTTTTATTCTTAAGGAAGCAGGAGAGTAATTGCCATAGCAACAGCTACCTCTTCCCAAGCAGATAAGCACAAGGATACCCCTTGGTAGAAAGACTCAAGATGTGGGAGGTCCTAATCCTGTTATAATTTATTAACAAATTCTTTAATTTTAAAGCAGTTTAACAAGTTCTTTTACCACATTTTCCTGGAAAGTAGCATGGATTCTGTATACTAGTTCTTGGGGCTGGAAGCTACCTCCTCAAGAAATCTACTTTCTCCGGTCCTGCTCTTCAAACAGATAAAAGTTCTCCATTTAATGAAAATTAACTGAAAAATTAACTGCTCTATCCAGTTACCTTCAACAAGAGGTCTTAGTCCTACTTGCACCTTAAATTTATCTCGTCCACATTTCTTCTCCCTAATCTAGCTCTCCAGTAGAGACTGTTGTAACTGAATTCTCTGTTTTAGTTAATGGTACCTGTTTCTCTTTCTAGGAACAGAAGCTCAAAATTGAGTGTCATTTTATAGTCCTACGGCACAACCTGAAATTGTTGATCTCCTTGCCAATTTTGTCATCCAAATACAGTGGTTCTCATTCCTGGCATGCATAAGAGTCACCTGTGGACCTTTTAAAATACCACTCCTGAAAACCATTCTTGGATATGTTGGGCTATTGGTATCCATATTCTGTACTGTGGAAGTTTCATAGATTTTGAAGAATAAATACAATATAAAATATAAAAACAAGATATAGATATAATAAAATGACTCTTTTTAGCTACCACCCAGTTTTAAAAAAACATTACCAAAGGAGCCGAGGTCTCTTATGTTCTCCTGATCTTTCATTTCCTTCTCCCTCCCTTCAAGGATAGTTTCTATTCTGAATATTATATTTATCTTTCATTATAGTTTTATTAGAGATATTTGCCTTTCTAAAATCATTCTTGATAAATGGTCAAATTTTGTTTGAACTTTATGTAAATATTGTTATACTGTCTATACTTTGTGATTTGCCTTTTTGATTCTCCACTATGGTTGTGAGATTCCTCCATGCTGGTGCCTACTGGCCTACTGCTGTGGCTCATTTACCTATTGTAGTACTCCACTTATGAACATGGCCCAATTTATTCATCCACTCTCCTGTGAATGAATATTTACATTGTTTTTCTTTTCTTTTCCTTCTTTTC
>NW_027397071.1:47830329-47873014 GCF_003265705.2 Callorhinus ursinus | reverse complement strand
GTTTCTTTCTTTCTTTCTTTCTTTCTTTCTTTCTTTCTTTCTTTCTTTCTAGGTGTCCACATTAAACATCTTTAGGGCATTTACCTAGAAGTAGAATTGTGGGATTGTACATTCACATTTACATTTTCAACTTTTCAAAATAATGCCATATTTTTTCCCAAGTGGTTGTATGGTTGTATCTGTTTACTCCCAGTTGTGCTTGAGAATTTGTGTTGTTCCGTATCTCTGTCTTCACTTATTAATGTCCAAGTTTTTGTTTTTGTGTTTTGTTTTTATACTGGGGGATGTAAAATGGTATCTCATAGTGATTTCAATTTGCAATTTCCTGATAACTAATGAGGTTAAGCATCTTATGTGTACTTACCATTCTTGCTTTCTCTTCTGCAGAATTCATTTCTCTCTTTTGCAGGAATTTTTAAAATTCCATAGGTAATTCTGGAAGCAGCCAGGGGTGAAAGTAACTGCCTTTATGTCTCACCCTTCTGACTCTTTCTTATTTTTCCCACTGTGTCTGAACTTGGTCAGGCTCCCAACACTTCAGCATATCTCGACTATTTGCAGTACTCTTTTTACTGGTCTTAGCCTCCAGCCTCCTCACCATCCATTCATTTGACCAGGTTCTGTTCCTGGAACCTAGTTCTGACTGATAATCTAACTGCCTTGGAAAAAAATGTGGCTGACTTCCCATTGCCTTCAAATAAAGTCTGAACTTCTTATACCGTTTTGATTAATACCTTCCTACATCTCTAAATTTGAGTCCCTCTAATTTTATCACATACTTTTTACTTCTGTCTACCCTAATATCTTGTTAATCTCAATATGAGCACCGCCATTTCTTCTGTCCATGCCTGATGACCCATGCACTCTACTGTTGTAACCTCTGGTAGCTGTTTGTATTTCCCTTATTCTACTTACCCCTTTTTCCCTGGTGTTACAGTTGTCTGACAGGCAGTGAAACCATGAAGGAACTATCCTTCATTTTTCTACCTTCTGGAGGTAGAAAATAAAGTTCCTCTTTTATATATGAGGTGACAATAATATTTTGTGAATGAATGAAATCATGGAGGGGAGTAGAACCCAAGTCTCAGAATTTAGACTTCTTTTCTCTTTCTGTTAAACCAGTCAACTCCTCATGGCCATGAACTGCCTCCTGATTCATGTGTGCAAGTCTTCGTAACTAGAATATCTTTCACATGCTTGGCGTGAAGATAAAAGAAGACCATGGGCTTAATTTTGATACTGTCTAAGCAGACATATTTAATGTCGCACAACAAACTGTACCTATAAGACCAAAGATACTTTGAAAAAAATTCTTAGTGATGAGACATAGTAAATGCTGTAATGTGAGTTTACTTAAAGAAAGCAGTTAAATTTTATTAGGAATTAAATCTGGTGATTAAACTTTTTAAGTAATGGGCTGTATTACTTATAAAAGACATTGATAGGGCTCTGTATGCAAAAATCATTGAAGGGTTAATTATGTAGAAATATAAAGAAATAAGACTGATGTGAAAGACTGAATTTCTTATGTGAAAGACTGAATTTCTTATGTGACTTATAAATTGTTCCTAAAGTCATTTCCCCATGAATGTTCCAAAGATATTTTTAGAGATAACATCATCACTGAAATATATATATCTCCAACAAGAATATTGCATATATATTCATTTCACACACATTTAAAATCTCTTGTTTAAAACCATTCTTGTCATGTAAAATTTTTTTTAATTAAAAATTTCTTTTTAAAGGTTTTATTTGAGAGAGAGAGAGAGTGAGAGGGAGATCACGAGCAGGGAGGAGGGGTAGAGGGAGAAGCAGACTCCCTGCTGAGCAGGGAGCCTGATAAGGGACTCCATCCCAGGACCCTGGGATCATGACCTGAGCTGAAGGCAGACGCTTAACTGAATGAGCCACCCAGGTGCCTCTTTACATTTTTTTTTAAAGTAATCTCTATACCTACCATGGGGCTTGAACTTACAACCCCAAAATTAAGAGTCACTTGCTCCAACAACTGAAGCATCCAGGGGCCCCAATTTTTGTCATTTTACAGTCTAATCTTACAGTAAATTTTCTTGGTGGATTTTCATGCTGTTGATCCTGAATGTTGACTTTGTTGCTGCTTCCTCAGGTCTCTGGGTTGGGCTGGTATGCAGGCCATCAGGAAGATCAGCTTTTAGAAGCCCAGATGAATCAGACTCCTTAGTTATACCCCATATCATTAGAATAGTTACTTTGATACCAAGGGTCCATTAAACCTAGCCTGTCTCTCATAGTGACTGTAGAAGAATGTGGCTATTTTCTTTAATGAAATAGCCCCAAATTATTTAAATCAGTAGCAGATCTGATCGGCTGATTATTGCAAAGGATTTCTTAACCCTTTCTCCTTTTATCTCTTGTCTGCTTATGTTAGAAGTTGAAAAGCCAAATACTTGGATGTGACCCTGTTCTGGCCAAAGAGACTTAAGAGAAAGACTGTTGAGGACCTTCTGAGAAAAATAATTTGCTTCCCAGTGAAAAGGATGTGCATATGAAGAGAGGTCACTGGCATTGTCCCTCCCTTTCCTTCTTTCTTGGGACATTGTTGAGATGATACCATATATATGAAACTATAGTAATCATCAGTGACTATAAGGACAAAAAGCTAACACATTGAGGTAGGGGAGCATAAGGATGGAAAGAGGCTCTGGTTCATGATCTTGTTGAGCAATGGAATGAACTCTGGAAATGCTACCTCCACACATAGATATAAGTAAACAATTTACTGGATTTATTTATTGGATTTTCTATAATTTGAAGCTGAATATATCCTACAGAGACTCATGTTGAAAGAGTCATCCATGTGTAATTCTCTCCATAATCTTCTTGAAAGCACCCCCCCCGCCTTTCTCTCTCTCTTTCTGTCTATAATTTCAACAACCTATTGGTGAGTTTTTGGTGTCTGTCCTGAAATGAGCTTCGAGAGACTCTCCCTTAGTTTCCTTTTCCTTTCCAACTTCTTACTCATTCTCTTTATATATTACATCTTTCTGGCACTGATTGTGAATACTTTTATGGTGATGATATTATTATCTTCATGGAAATCTGACTCATACTAAAATTTCATCATATTTTACATCTGGACTGCCATAAAATACTCTGTTCTCATCTATGTGGAGGAATGCCTGTTTTACAGAGGAATTGCCAATTTTGCCCCTTTAGGGGGTTTTAACAAATTCTTCACTTTCAGGACAACTTTTCTTCCCAAAGTCCACACATCCTAGAAATTCATGAGAATTCTTTGGAAAAATTCCCTTGTTGGAGCTATGTTTACCCATAAATTGTTGTGATGGTTCCTTGCAAAATAACCTTAGTAGAAGTTGTTTTTTTGTTCATGCTTCCTAACTTTGTGATGCAGTTTAATGGAATAATTGAACTTGAATCATAGATATCCAATGAGTATGGGTCTTTTAATCATAGAGCAGGCAAGGGTAGGCTTTTTCTGTAAAGGTCCAGATAGTAAATAATTTAGGTTTCACAGGCAGGCCACACGTGGTCACTGTTGCATATTTTTCTTTGTTTTTGTTTTTATAACCCCTTTAAAGTGTAAAAGCCATTCTTAGCTCATGGGTCATATAAAAACAAATTGTAGGTTGGATTCTGTCCATGGGCTGCAGTTTACCAACCTTTGTTCTAGAGGGTTATTCTGGAACATAAGGTTAAGAAGCTTCCACCACCCCAAAAATAGAGATAAACAGCTGAGAGTACTTAGCATAAATGTCAAGGGTAAGAGAGAAAGAAGAAGAAAATATTCTAGCATTCTAGCATTTGTCTGTATGTAGTGTAAAGGTAACTTTTGCTTTGACTTGGAAATGTAGAGACCTGGAAGGAGCATTGCTCTCACCCTTACAACAAGAATAAAGCTGAGGGGCACTGGGTGGCTCAGTCGTTAAGCATCTGCCTTCAGCTCAGGTCATGATCCCAGGGACCTGGGATCAAGCCCTGCATCGGGCTCCCGCTCCCCCCTCCTTGTGTTCCCTCTCTTGCTGTGTCTCTCTCTGTCAAATAAATACATAAAATCTTTTTTTTTTTAAAAAGAATAAAGCTGAAAAGGCACACATCAGTGTTTTTTTCTTTCTTTTGTATTCAGGCATATTTTCCTGGCTTTGCACACTAGTTATTTTGCTTGGACTTGGAAGTCCCCAAATAGACTCAGGTATATATATTTTGGACTGGGTTATTTCCCCTGAGGACTAAGTTTGCCATTTGTGGTTTTCTTTCTGAAAGTTTCATTCTTAGATGGCAACATTAACTTCTGCTCATTGTAGTTGTTGATAACCTCTTTGGAAGTGTTAAAAGTCAAAATTAGAAGTGGTGGAAAGGTACATCTTCTTCTTCAATTAGTGGTTTTCAGTAAGGAATAAAAGGTGAAGGTAGTGGTAAGTATCAGAATTTCATATGGCCCTTTTAAAGATCTAGTTGTTGGTTGAAGTTATTAGGTGGTTATAAATAGTACATAGCCAAATGAGTAGAAAATTGTAGTAGACATTAGTGCTACTCAATAAGATTTTCAGTTCTGCTCCTTCTGAGTGCAGGAGGTATACTCTTTTTTGATTTTTCCTTGAAGCTACATGTAACCTCGTGACTTTCCACGATGAATAAAAGTAAGCAAAATTGAGCAATGTCACGTAAACTTGGAGTACATTTGCATAAGTGAGAAATAAATGTTTGTCATATCAAACCACTTAGACTTTGGGGATTAGTTGTTACTGTTGCATGAGCTAGCCCGTCCTTACTGATACCAAGATATGCATTATTGTGAAAATTCATAAATTGGTAGAAGTATATAATATATAAGTATATGTAATAAGTAATATGTAAATAATATGTGTCTATACATATATAAGTGGGTTTCAACCAGATTTTAACTATAAAAATATTTTCTCAAATATGAGCATACAGAGATTCCCAGTATACAGAGAGATAAATTACACAACTGCCTTGTTAGAAGCAGAAGCTGGAATGGCCCCTGCTAGCCAGTTTCCCCTCCTGCTTTTCATCAGACTGTGAGGCTTTTTGGGATTCTTGGGGCCCATTTGTAGAACTCCTAAATCTTAATAAAACTCAATTTAAAAACCACAACTACAGGAAGGTAGAGTTTAGCTCCATAAAAGGAAGTACTTGCTCTCAGTCAGACGTATCTAAAGGTGGAATGGGGTGCTAAAGTAGAGAGCTCCCTTCAGAGGAAGTGTTAAAGCATTGATTGATTATACTAGGCAGGTATGTGGTAGAAGGCATTCTGTCACTGGCTGGCCATTTCTAGCCTCCTTTTTGATTCTTAGGTTTTTTTTCCATTGGGTAACCTCCTCTGTTATTCTTTGTCTCCTTCTCTCCCTTATTGTTCTTTAGTTTATCACCTGTTTATATTAAAAATTTATCTATTAATCTATCTATATCCAGTAGTGTGCTGGAATCAGCTTGTACTAGATGAAGAAAACCAAATTTTAAATTTTTAGGAATTTTTGGAAACAGTTGTTAAACAATATTAAAAATTAAATTATGTAAACTTACAATGAAATAAATTATATTAAAAGACAAGGACATAATAGTAAAAATTCAACTTTTCCTATTACTTCTCTACATTTTGCTATTATTTATGCTCTTGAGGTTATTTATATCTATTGTATGGATATGGTGGAAACATACAGTGATGTGCTAATGACCGTCTCTGTCAGCTTTATGTTCAGTGATGTCGTGTTGGAAGTTTGAAATTATCCATGGTGGGAGTATTTATACCACAGAAATCATTAAACACTGTAAATCAGACTCCTTTCTCTGAAGAGCCACTTGTTAAACTTTTACCAGCACACCACTGTGTGCACCTATATCTCTCTCTGCCTCTAGAATTTAAACTCCATGAGGATACATACATTGTTATGCTCATTGTTGTCAGTCAGTGCTCAATTAATATTTATTTATTGAATTAATTACTGATGGACTAATATCAGGCCCAGCAGGAATTTTAAAAGAAGCAACATCAGAGAAACTGGGGACCATGGGTGAGAAGGTTTAAATGAGGTTGAAATTGCTTTCTATGTATGTGTGTGTTGTGTGTGTGTGTGTGTGTGCGTGCGTGCGTATGTGTGTGTGTGTTTCCTGTACCTGCCTTGGCTATGTTACATAGGAGATAGGATTTAACAACATTCAGTTTGCAAACAGGAATTATTTCTCCCTGTTCTCCAACCCTGTGCCATTCACAAGTTCCTGAAGAAAATGTGACACCTCTTCTTCCCTTAATAAGTTTAACGCAAGTGAATTTGCAGGCAGGAGTGCTGAGTTACTGGGCAAAGAGATAAAAGAGAAAAACCTTAATCCCCAAAACTCAATCTCAGCAAACCCAAAGAAGACAAGACTGTGAAGTGGATTGTCTGTCAGTCCAGAGAAGCCTGCCCAATTAGGTAGCCCTCAGGGAAGGCTGAGCGAGAGAAAATGAAGGCAAATCACACCATCCATCTTAAAGAGGTGTCCGTGAAGAGTTCTGTAGGCCAAAATCCATTGGTGATCTAATTGAAGTCACTAAAGGCACCACTTTTTGACCAGTTTGACCACGTTAAAAAATGTTTTTTTGAGGACATTTGGACTGCTATAGACCAGGGTTCATAGGCTAACAGTTGTAGGCAGTGTCTGGGCTACAGATATGTTAGGTCTGTGTGGGAGTTAAAAATCTTGAAATAGGTTCCAACAATACCAAGGGATTGCCACTAAAAATCTGGATTTCTGACTTCTTTTGAAAATTCAGTATTTCCAGTAACACCAGACCTATATAACCATAAGGCAAAAATCCCCTTGAGTTAAGTAGTCCTAACCTCTTTAGGGGGGTCATACACTCTCTAGCTCACTATCATTCCCACCGTGTCTTGATGTCTTGTACTCAGCCCTACTCTGTTGGGTTATTTGCCTCATTCTGGAATTCCTTTGATACTGCTGAAAGGTCATTTTCCCCATATAATTAATATTGGTAACATTTGGCATCTGGGTAGCTAACAGGGGCTACATTCTGTTGTTTAGTGGCCAGCAATCCTTCCACTAGACAGTTAACCTTCTGGGGTCTCATTTTCCTTAGGTATAAGAGAAGTGGTTCTTACTGCTCTAGCATTCTGTGCTTCCACTGAATAATCTAAGCACTCTTCCACTGCTCTCTTCCAGTTTTTGTTTCCACCTCTTTTATATTTCTATCTCTATTGTTCTATGTCTCTTTCTCCATCTCCATCATTATCCTGAAGTTTATTGTTCTCTTACTGTGTGTCTTAGACCATGATGCCTAAAGGGTTGTCTGTAGTAGAGAGAAAGACTGTGGGCCTTGGTGGAAGTGAAAGAGCGTGCTCGACCATCCATTCTCTATTCTCTCTTCTTGTAAGAGAGAGCATTTACTTGGTTTAGAATCTTCGTGGGGCTCGAAGCAATAAAAAAAAATGCTGATTCTAAAAGAGAATTCTGGGGACACCTGGGTGGCTCAGTGAGTTAAGCATCTGCCTTTGGCTCAGGTCATGATCATAGGGTCCTGGGATTGAGTCCCGCATCAGGCTCCTTGCTTAGTGGGGAGCCTGCTTCTCCCTCTGCCTGCCACTCCCCCTGTTTGTGCTCTCTCTTTCTCTGATAAATAAAATCTTTGAAAAAAATAAATAAAAGAGGTATATTTTATATACCTCTTTTATTTATTTTCTATAAAAAGAAAAGGATATACTTCCTTTTCTTTTTCCACCGTATTTTCTTGGCAAAATTTGATCGTAGTACTCAAGAGGTCAATTGCTGTGAAAGTGTTCACTATATACTTTTCTACGGTGAACATATCAGCCAGTACCAGATCTTTGTCATTAAGCCACCATGGTGGTAGATATCCTAGACATACATGTATAAAGAACAAAACAGTTAGCATCTTTCTTTGTAGACTACATGAAATACTTATTTACATAAAGGACAAAGTGCTTATCACATCCAAATGGGCAGCCTCTGAAATAGTACTTCTCAAATGTGGTTCACAAGGATAAAGACATTGTCTGTCTCTGATGTGCCAATTGCTGCAGTAGCCTGAGGACCAGAGCGTAAGGTAAAAGCTGATGGGCAGTCTTGTTGGGATATGCCTTTGTTTTAAGCACATCTAATGTAGTGTATTTTTGTGCTTTTTCCCCCTTTGGATGTAAAATATTATCATAAAAATAAAATACCTTTTTTTCATAGCTACATGAGATATGTCTAGTTAGTTGAGTTTTTCTCCTCTTTTCTCCTTTCTGTTCAAAATGGAAATGTATCTAGCCAGTGAAGCCTCTGTATGTAATTTGTATTTAAAGTGCCTAAAAACTGACATTGTTTTTTTTGAAACAGGTAAGGTATTTCACGGATATTTTTGCATTTTGTGTTCTAGATCATAAAAAATGTGCATAATGACAAGAAATTGTATTGCCTCCTGGTTGTGGAGGATCACATTAGAGATGATGTAGAAATAAAAGCTATAGCAGAAACACACACTTCCAAGATATAATAAGGTATCTAATTTAGAAATAATTTTGCTTGTACAATTTACATTTTGGTACCACTGATTCTTTCTTCTTCCTCTTGATGATTGCAAATTTTTTTCTTTTCTATTTCTTTGTTGCAGGAACATAGTGTGCTAGTGATTGATCTAGCCCTGGGAGATGACTTGAAAATACTTGACAATACAAAGAAGTTACTCTAATTGTTTTTCTTTTCCTTCCTTTTCCTTTAATAAGAAAGGCAGAAAAAAAATTCCTATTTTTCTTGCATGTTTGAAAAAGCTCCTCTGATGTTAATCATTCTAACTGATTTACAAGCTCTTGGTTTCTGTTGCTTAAAAATGACAAGTGCAAGCAAAGGTTTTTGTGGAACCCAAAAAGACCTTGAAGCTAATAAATGCTTTGTATAATTTCATTGTGTTGGTTGAAGAACTTAAAAAGGTTGTACTGGGGACAATGATTTATTTCTGAATATTAGTTCTAACTAGTGGCTTGTGCACTAGGCATATATGTAAGATAAAGAATTTTACTCTATCCTCTAGGATTTGGAAATGACTATAACAGCTATAGTTAAAATCCCTACACTAAAATCCCTATACTTTTTACCTTCACTGTTCCATGATTAGGTCTGAGTTCCTTTGTCAGATGCATTTTTTTCTGTGATTTTACATATAAAAAATAAATAAGCAAAATGCAGGTAGTGTACATTACAATCCATGAGAGATGATTATTGAAGTTAATAGAAAGCTAAACTGTGCAGTCTATCCATGTTTTTAAAATCCAGTTAATAAGTAGTCTAAGAATTAGGAAAGAAAAAGAAATAAAAGGCATGAGAATTGAAAAGACAGAAGTAAAATTGTCTCTATTTGTAGATGACATGATTTCACGTATAAAAAGTCCTAAAGACTCTATAAAAAAACTGGTTGGATCTAATCAACAAATTTAGTGAAGTTTCAGGATATGAAATTAACAGTAGAGTTTCTATATACTAACAATGAATTATCTGGAAAAGAAAACAACCCCTTTTATAGTAAAAAAGAATTCTGTTGGTTATATTGTTCCCCAGCAAATATGGTAAGGATTCTGGTTTAAATACACACACACACACACACACACACACACACACACACACATATATAAAACTGTGGGAAGGATGGAAAGGTTGTAATACAAGTAAATAAATGTAAATTCCTTAAAATAAATGTAGATGAGACCAAGAAGCTATATTCAATGTAGCACACTTTAAAATATTTGATTTAAAAGAATGGAAGTTTAAAGGAAAAAAACATGTAGTTATGCTTTTTAAACTTCATGCAAAAAATCACAATTAATTGGATTTAAAAAGAATGATTTTCTTAGGACATTAAAACATTATCCTGATTTTTAATGAATAATTACACTTTTATTATAACCTATTAAAAGTTTAGTTGTTTTGTGTTTAGCATATTTCAATATTATGATAAACATTAACATTGTTAAAAAAAACTAAACAAAGCAACAGATTGTTGATTCAGTCTGGGAAAATAGAAATAGGAAAAAATCATTTCCAGGAAATATGAGCGATTTAAGGGTATGCACTACCTCTTATATTGTTTTATACAAATACCTTAGAAGTACTCATTAGTTAACCATTCCAGTGCTGGGCACTGGATGACTTAGGTAAACTTCTGTCTCCAAGGACAGATGAAGTGGCTGGTTTTGTTCCTTGTATGTGTATTATTCATTTGCGTACTTTTAGCACCTAGCACAGAGCTCCACACATAAAAAGCAGTCAATATATGCTTGTTGCATTGAATTGAATATTTGTGGCAAGAGCGAAACACTAAATATCTTGGAATCACTAAGTTGACTTATGTTTGCACTTCTCAAAATTTTGTTAATGGAAGAGAACAGAAGACTACAGGTAGCTGTGTGATCTTGGGCAGGTGGCCTACCATCTTGAACCTGAGATTTTTCATCTTTAACATGAAGACCAAAGAAAGGTGTTTTTGTTCCATTTTGTTTTGGTTTTATTTATTTGTCAGAGAGAGAGAGCACACAAGCAGGGGGAGTGGCAGGCAGAGGGAGAAGCAGGCTCCCCACTGAGCAAGGAGCCTGATGTGGAACCTGGGGTCATGACCTGAGCCACCCAGGAGCCCCAAGGAAAGGTTTTTAACCTGAAGTCACAAATGACCTTAAGGGAAGTCTTAAATGACTATGAATGATATGCAAAACGATATGTAGATGTTTGAGAATATATATATTTACTTCGAGAGGATCCAAACCTCAATGGATTCTCAGGAATCTATATTCCCTTTACCCCCTGAGTTTAATTTCTGGTCTAAATTATCTCTAGAGATTGCTTTACTTTTAAAAATAGTGCCTAGTGTAACATGTAAAAATTTTATTCAGTAGATTGAAGTTAGAAAATAAACCTTTCAGCTTGTTATTATACAAAAGAAATCCCATTTGGGGTTGTTCTCTCGTTCCTACCCTCACCAAATCATTAACCTATCAAGCAGCTAATGAACATTTATAGATAACCATTATATATTGTGAACTGTTGTAACAAAGGGAATAGTAAAGGGTATACCAATATCTTTCTTCAAAGAACCCATTATCTAATTAGGAAGACTAAATCAACGTAACATTTCATTTCAGTGTAGTAATGGAGATGAATCTTACACCATGGAAAATTAGAGGGAAGCGATATTTAAGACTACCCTGGGTATAAGTAAAATAGATTATTAATTCTAACTGATATAGTAAGAAGATATTTTCAAGGTGTTGTGTTAATCCATTTATGCAAGACACATTTACTGAGCACGGACTATATGCCCACAAAAAAATACACTAATAAATAACATAATGGTCTTTCAACATTAAGGACTGTTGCAGTGTAGGAAATAGACACAGAAACCGATAGTTATAGGGTTGTGATCCAGTATTTTAATTCAGATATGAAAAAGGTGCATGGGAAAACAGAAGAATCATGCTAAGCTGACCCATCAGGTCACTGTCAGTGGTCTCAAGTCTAATTGAGTGGTACAATAAATATACAAATAGCTAAAACATAAGATGAAATATATTGCATCATAATTTGCTATGAAGGAAGCTTCTGAGAAAGGAGAATTCTCTTGTCTATAAGGAGGAGAGTATGGGGAACAATAGAAAAAAGGCTTTGTGGAAACCTGCTTGTGGTCAGGCTAACATAGAGGAGATGAGCAGAGAGGGAGTGGCAAGAGCAAACACAATGGCTAAGCGCATATTTGTTAACACAGTGCATCTTTGAGTTTACCGGGAGCACAGAGTATATATAAAGCAGCAGCAGGAACAAAAGTCGGAAATGTAAACTGGAGTCAAGGGAGGAATCTGAACCTTCTCCTTGAGGGAGAGAGGAAGTATTATGAACTGGTGAACAAGGGGAAAATATATAGAACTATACTCTCTGAAGGTTAACCGGGAATGAATTGAAATGTGGAGAGGGCCAAAGAAAGACACCTGCTGTAGCAATAAACTGGCGAGAAGTAATGGGAGGCTAGACAGGGGTAAGTGCATTGGGAACAAAAGGGATGGAACAGATTTCTGTGGCATTGCAGAGGCAGAATAGGCAGCATCTGACAGCTGATGAGGTGTGGGAGTGAGTGAAGGCAGAAATGAGTCAGCGTTTTTGCACCTGGGTCACTGGGGGGAGGCTGTTGCTGTTGGCAGGGATAAGAAACTCAGAAGGATGAATTGTTGAGGAAGGAAAGATGGTAGAATGAGTTTAATTCTTATTGAGGTCAGTATGGATGGGACCAGTCATGTAAAGATCAGGAGTGTGGACTATGGCCTGGATTTTGAAGGACAGACTCAATTTGGGTAAATGTGGAGGAGGGGGCTGGACATTCAGGCACAAGGACCACCATGCATAGTGGCTTATGAGTGGGACTATTTAAGCAAACCATAATGAAAAATATGATTTAATTCAGCAAATATTGAGTTTTACTGGATTATAAATTCCTTAAAGTCAGGGGTCAAGTTTATCTGATTTGTCATTCTAAATTTAGCATGGTCCCTAGCCCTTGGCATGTGCTTAATAAATATTTGCTGAATAAATAAGTGAATACTCACTCCATGCCAAGCACTGTGAAAAATACTGAGAAAAGAAGCAGAGAAGAATAAATATGTGCCCCCAAAGAGTTCACGGTCAAAAGGTATATATATTCCTGGCAGCTTGTGCCAGACAGATAAAGAAATTGAGGAGGGGTTCCAGACAGGGCATTTTATGTGCATAGGCATGGATATTTGAAAGTGCATGATTGTTGGGGAAAATATTAGATCCCTAGGATATATGTGGATAAGGGTGAAGGGAAAATGAGACTGGAGTTTTAGGTGGAGGCCATTTCTTAAAGGACCTTATCTGTCATGCTATGGGGCTGTGAATTTATTTTGGAGTCCCTGGGATACGCTGAGAGATTATGAAGAAAAGAGGTGATGATTAACATAACAATAAAAAATTAAAAAAATAAAAAGAAGGAAAAAAAAAAGAAAAGAGGTGACATCAGAGTTAGATTTGAGGCATAGTTACCAGCTAGCTACTCTAATTCCTATATGAGAAACTTTGCCCTTTCCTTCCCCAAGGCACAGCTATTAAGAGCCCGTGAAAATTTCTCATTATTAAAGCCACCTATGGCCAAAAGAGCTACCCGGTGTTAACTCTTCCCCCCCGCCATGGTAACTCTTAAGAAACCTGAGATATATTTTGGACTTTCAGCTTTTCCATTACGTAACTATCTGACTTGGGGCATGTTCATTAGTATGTCTAAACCTGAGTTTCTTCATTTGAAAGTAAAGGTAAAAATTTCATAAGAAAATCCATGCATTTAATCACTTTGTTGGATTATTTTTAAATCCATAGTGTTGAAAGACAGGATATGTTTTTTCAAAGTCTGCTTTCTTTCTTACATTTGCAAATAAGAACTTTTGTACCCAAACATATCATTCCTGCAATTTTTTTGAGGATAAAGATATGTATTTTTGAAGATGTAACTTAAAATTTTCTTTCAGTTAAATATAATTATTCTAAAAATGGCATATCTCTACATATGCTTGCTTGGTGAAATTGAATATGACTTGCCTGTTTCTAGGATGTGACATAAGTGGGAATAGGACAATTATAGATAATTCTGGTAACAGAGTTGCCATATAAGCTTATGAGTAGATGGCTTAGATTCTCTTTTTAAGTTTCAGGTAGTTGACTTTATTTTTTCCTGCTTTGTATCTTCTGTCTTATCTTGAGGGAAACAAAGTACCATCTAACTGCATTTATTCTTATCCTCATGTCTTCAATGTATAATCATAATGCTTGGTTCATCTGCAGCGCCTGACATCTGGCATACATATATTGCTTTGTATGTGTGGACTTAGGCCTGTGGGCAAAACAGCAGACAGTCAAGAGGATGAGAGCCTTTGCTGCATACTAATGATGGTGCTGGTGCTGTAGGGGATACCAAAATTGAGAAAGAAAATATTTTCTCTGCTTTCAGGTAGCCTACAATTTAGCCAAGTGGCCCAAATATAAATACCTTTTTGAAGAGGAATAAAGGTAGGACACATGGGAGTGTTTGGCATTGCCTTGACAATAGGTGTGACATTACAGAAGAAATATGTCCTCAGAGCTGGAATCTTAAGAGACCATGGTGTCTTCTTAGACAAATGGAAGGCTTCCAGTTACACTAGTTTACTTACTACTATTAACTTGGCGGCCTAAAATGGTTTATGAGCTTATTTTGTGTTGGATTTGAAATTCAAAACAAAACTTGAAACAAAGCAAAACAAAAAGTAATTTGGGTCTCTTGCAGTCTCTTTTTTGACAAGAGTCTTGTCTAACAACTGTTTAGTGACCAAAATCAAAAGGCTGCTTTCTTTAATATGTAGTTTATCTCCCCCTCCAACCACATTAGTTGAAAGAACTGCACCTAGAGGAGGGAGGTATAAAGAAGCAGGGGGAAGACAGGAAATCTATCCTGCTTTTTGGCTCAAGAGTAAGACGGTGTGACCAGTTTGGCAGCTTTCCAGGAATCGGAAGCAGATGAGTGGACCAGTTGTTTTTATTACAGAATTATTAAGGAATTCTGAGGTGAAAGTGATTTGTAAAGCAGCTCTGTTTAGGAGTAATGTTTTTGAAGGTTGTATCACTTCAGTGGGCTGCAGTTTGACACATGAAGTGGTAATGATAAGCTTAGACAGTCCCCAGCTGTTGCGTTAGGAGCTGCAGTGGAGATTTGGACCACCCCCATCTGTCTAAGGCACCTCTCTACCTAGCATTTCTGTGCTCTGGGTTTCTGTGACACGACAAATTGTTTTTAATTGGTATTTCAGACAATTTCTCCTTCTCTGACTAATATTCCAGCATCCAACGTAACATCCAACAAAACATCTTCGGCAGTTTTTGGAAGTAAGCTAATATGACATACTTATTTCCACATTGTAAAGACAGCTTGCTAGAATGATTTATTGAGGACTATACATACATACATTGCAGTATAAATATGAAGTACTTTTATTTTCTTAAGTCCAAATTTTTAACCCTGCCACGTGAATCCTCTGTTAGTATCCCTTAGCAACACCTTAGATAGATTCTATAGCTTTCTAGTCATTTTCAATTATTAAAACTAGGTTTAGTCTAGTTTAAAACTTCACTCTCATGTGAATCAAAGCTTCCTCCCCCTATAGTATGGGCTAGAGCTGTAGTCCTGACTTTATTTTAGGGGTAAGGCATGGGCTGCCTCAGAGACACCATTTCCATTTTATTCTTTGAAGTTAAGCTCTTTGGGTTTTGGAAGGGTGGGCAGAATGAAGGCATAAGGAAACAGAGATCTTGTAGTAGTGTAACTGATTTCATATTGGAAAGTGCCCCTGCTGTCTTTGTAGTCCATCTTGGCTCTGGCTGATCTTGGCGGCCTCTGTTAGTCACTGTGAAGGGTTATCCACGTAAGTGGGGTGTGTGTTTTTTGGGGGGTTTGTGGTCAGGTTTACTTCTGCTCCCTTTATCCCCAGGGACCCTGTCAGATTAGGGAAGTCAAATCTTTTCTGAGTTCTGTATTTCCCTTCTTTGGATGGGTGCTCCATCATAGGACCCACAAAGACTGGGCCTGTTCAGTCCCTTCCCAGGGGCTTAGAGAATAAGGAAGAGGGTTCCCATCTTGTTCTTCAAAGTGCACTGTACCATAGTCTCTTTAAACCTTGCTGGTCTGGCCACTTTGGTAGGATTTCCATCTTTAGGAATCTCTTTTCCACAAAAGGGCTCAGGATCTCTGGTCACATATGCCTATAACTTTAGGGGTTTTAGTCTCCCTCATCTTGCTCAATTCCATGACAGCACTAGGGTAGGCCTGCAGCTTCTTTCTCCCTAGGAGTATCCAGACAGGATGGATGTCAGGACTTCCCAATCTCTGTGAATGAGTCTCTTGGAGCCTCTCTCATGTAGTTCTAGTAAGAGAAAAGCACAGGGAGAGGTGGGACTGGATTCTTTCCATGAACTCTGCACTCCCCAAAGCTTGTAGGAACAGGTGGCAGGCTTTAATTGACTTGGTTGGACACTTAAATATTTGACAACTTATATTACAGCAGACAGAGAGAAAGATTGTGGGATTTTGGAGGGCTGAAATGTTTGACACAGAGAAATAGTCCAGTTTGGTTGTGGCATGGGGAGGTAATGACCAAGCTACAGAAAGGAGGAAAAAATTGGGACATTTGTGGAGGGCCTTGAATGCTAGGTTGAAGAGATCGAGGTTAATGAATTTAGGAAGGGTTATCATGCCATTGAGTGTTTTTAACCAGGAGGGGACTAAACTTACGATTTTGTTTAAAAACTTGTATTTGGTCAACCATGGGCTCTTTTCTTACCCTCCCTCCTTCCTGAATGTCTCTCAGTCACTGTCGGCCTATAGCAGAATGGGCTTCTTAAGAAAGTGTGGGATGTGGTGAGTTGCCATGTTTTCTGCAGTTCTCAGTAGCCTGTGTGTGAGTGATGCAGCGGCATTCACTGTCCCTTCTTGATTGTCATTCCTGTCTTCATGTGATTGTAGCACACTGAGAAAGAGGTAGTATCAAGGGAAAGTGTAAAGGTGGAACCTCTTCGGTATGGTATCATCATTCAGTATCAAGTCCTTGGCTTTGAACACCTGGAAACTTAGTTTTTTCGGTATAATGAGAGTTGAATAAGTTCAGGGGGACAACTTCACCAGAATTTAATGAACAGGGACTAATGTATTAATCAATTTTATGAATTCATAAATTTTTGAATCAACTATGAGAGCTAGCTTTTAAACAGTAAAATGGACTCATTTAAAATTGACAGTGTGATGAATTTTGAAAAATGTATACAACTGTCAAACATCAGCCACAATTAACATGTAGAGCTTTTCATGCTCCCTAAAAGTCCCTTGTGCCAAGTTGTAGTCACTTCTCATGCCTTACTGTTAGCTTCAGGCAACCACTGGTATGCTCTCTCACTATAGATTACACTTTCTTTCAAAGCTTCATATAAGTGGAATCATAATATATATTCTTTTGTAGGTGGCTTCTCTTGTTCAACAGAATGTTTCTGAGATTCGTTTATGTTGTTCCACATATCAGTAGTTCATTTTTATTGTTGACAAGATTTTATTTTATTGATATACTACAAATCATTCAACCACTTACCTGTTGATGAATATTTGAGTTGTTTTCAGCTTTTAGCTATTATGAATGGAGTTACTCTGAGTATTTATGTACCAGTCTTTTTGTGGATGTAAATTTTCATTTCTCTTGGTATATGAGGCCTCAATCAAGAGAGAGAAACCACACACAGTAATTTAAACAGAGTAAGTTTAACTGAAAAAAATTAATAAAATAATTAAAAAGCAGGTAATTGTTAATAGGAGACTATTATTAGAGGATTAATGGAGTAATGGGGAATATGCTATTAAGAGGTAGAGAGAATTCTAAAGGATACAGGATTGGCAGAATATGGCACAACCATGCCCCTAGAACTGAGATAGAATACCCAAGGAGGAGGCCACTCCCTTTCCTGACTGACCCGAGGTTCAGGGCTCAGTTAAAAGGGTATGGCTGTGGCTCAAAGGATGGTGGAAAATTTCAACGAGGTGCCTAACCAGCGGGACTCACTGGGTATCTGCCTTCAGGAGTACTGGAGAGGGAGAGAAGTGTCCACAGGGAGGTGCTATACTCTGGAGCTCCCTGCAAAGATACCTGGAGTGGGGCCAGGAAGTTGTCCAAGAGCTGGTGCCTCACTGGCCACATGCACTGGGAAGTTACTGTCTGGTGTACCAAGGGAAGAAATTGTTTACCCAGAAGGGGCACAGAGAAGCAGTCAATATGGAAGCATCTTAAGGGAGTGCTGAGAGAAGCCAGTCCAGTGGAGTTGCTTTGCCAGTGATACCTCTCTGTGGGTGCCAGGGAGAGTATTCAAGAGAAGGTGCTTAGCAGGTGGCACTGGTGGGGAGGTTGCTCTATGGGTCCTGGGGGAAGCTATTCACAGTGAGGTGCCCTGACAGTGGCTTTCTATTACAAAGCCTCCAGATGGAACGCCAAGTGAAGCCATCCAGGGGAAGGTGCCATACATATGCTTTGGCCACTGGGCAATGCAAACAAAACAAAACAAAACAAAACAAAACAAAACAAAACAAAAAAACCCAAAAACTGTGCACTGGAAGAGCCTGTTATGAGAAGTACACGAGAACCGGAAAGAAAAAAACCCTTTCTTTCTTATTTCCAGAATGCTCTACCATAAAGTTTACCATTATGCCATCTGGCAAAGGAGAAATATTTATAGTATTCACCTCCATTATCACACAGCAGGCAATGAAAGGTAGATAGGGAACTGGAGTTAATAACCTGATAACTGGCACACTTGGTAAATACATATGTGTAGAATTAGTGAATCATGTGTTACTACTGTATGTTTGTGTAAGAAACTGCTGTTTTCCAGAGTTGGTTGTACCATTTAGAGAGTTAGTTTTTACATTTAATTTTATGATCCATTTCACATTAATTTTTCTGTATGGGATAAGATAAGGATTGAGGTTTATATGTATATGAATATGAATCTGTATGAACACTCAATTGTTCTAACACCATTAGTTGAAAAGACTTTTTCTATTGAATTACCTTAGGCACTTTGTCAAAAATCAATAGATCACATATACCTGGTCTATTTTTTCTAGATTGTCTGACTTCTTCCATTTACTATGTGTTTTTTCTTTGGGTCTTGATTAGAGTAGCTTTATGTTAAAATTTGTAATCCAACAGTATAAGCCCTCCACATGTACTTTTTTCAAAATTGTTTTTGCTATTCTAGCTTTTTTCCCCTTTATTTCTGCATTCCTGTACATGGTTTTAGAATTATATTGTCAGGAATTTGCCGAGATTTCAATTGGGATTGGGTTGAATCTGTAGTCCAATTTGGGAAAAATTTATATCTGAACAATTTTGGTCTTACGACACATTAAAATAGTATTTTTCTCCATATTTTTAGGTCTTTAATTTATACTCACAATGCTTTCTAGTTTTCATTGTACAACTCTACACATAAATTGTTAAATTTATTCATATACAATTCATAGTTTTAGATGTTATTTTAAGTGGTATTTAAAAATGTATTTTCCAGGAACTATTTTTTGGTTTTTTTTTTTGTATTGGCATTAAATCTCAAAACCTTGCTAAAGTAACTTATTTGTTCTAGAAGCTCTTTTTCTAAATTACTTAGGAATTTAGTTCTTTCCTTCTTGTCTGCTTGCCTTTAATTTCCTTTTCTTGCCTTGCTGCAATGGCCACTATAGTGTTGAATATAATTGATGAGATTGGAATCCTCACCTTTTTTACCCAATGTTAGGAGGAAAACATTCATTCTTTCATCATTATGATGTTAGAAGAAATTTTTGATAGGTATGTCTTCTATTGCTAGTTTTCTGAGAGTTTTGGAACTTTTTAAATTAGGAAATCTTTTTTGGCATCTATTAAGAAGATAATATGTATTTTATTAAGTTAATGTGGTGAATTACACTGGTGGATTTTTGAATGTGAAACCAACCTTACATTCCTGAGATAAATCTTTTTTTTAATTTTATATTTATATTTACTTTTATTTTTTTAATTTTATTTTATTATGTTATGTTAATCACCATACATTACATCATTAGTTTTTGATGTAGTGTTCCATGATTCATTGTTTGCGTATAACACCCAGTGCTCCATTCAATACGTGCCCTCTTTAATACCCATCATCAGGCTAACACATCCCCCCACCCCACTCCCCTCTAGAACCCTCAGTTTGTTTCTCAGAGTCCATAGTCTCTCATGATTCATCTCCCCCTCCGATTTCCCCCCTTCATTTTTCCCTTCCTACCATCTTTTTTTTTTTAACATATAATGTATTATTTGTTTCAGAGGTAAAGGTCTGTGATTCATCAGTCTTACACAATTTACAGCGCTCACCGAATAGCACATACCCTCCCCAATGTCTATCACCCAGCCACCCCATCCTTCCCACCCCCCACCACTCCAGGAATAAGAATTCCTCATATCAGTGAGATCATATGATACGTCTTTCTCTGATTGACTTATTTCGCTTAGCATAATACCCTCTAGTTCCATCCACGTTGTTGCAAATGGCAAGATTTTGTGTTTTTTTTATGGCTGCATAATATTCCATTGTATATATATATACACCACATCTTCTTTACCCATTCATCTGTTGATGAACATTTGGCTCTTTCCATAGTTTGGCTATTGTGGACATTGTTGCTATAAACATAGGGGTGCGTGTACCCCTTCGGATCACTACATTTGTATCTTTGGGTTAAATACCCAGTAGTGCTATTGCTGGGTCATACGGTAGCTCTATTTTCAACTCTTTGAGGAACCTCCATACTGTTTTCCAGAGTGACTGCACCAACTTGCATTCCCACCAACAGTGTAGGAGGGTTCCACTTTCTCCGCATCCTCGCCAACATCTGTTGTTTACTGACTTGTTAATTTTAGCCATTCTGACTGGTGTGAGGTGATATCTCATTGAGGTTTTGATTTGGATTTCCCTGATGCCGAGCAATGTTGAGCACTTTTTCATGTGTCTGTTGGCCATTTGGATGTCTTCTTTGGAAAAATATCTGTTCATGTCTTCTGCCCATTTCTTGATTGGATTATTTGTTCTTTGGGTGTTGAGTCTGATAAGTTCTTTATAGAATTTGGGTAGTAGCCCTTTATCTGATATGTCATTTGCAAATAGCTTCTCCCATTCTATCAGTTATCTTTTCATTTTGTTGACTGTTTCCTTTGCTGTGCGAAAACTTTTTATCTTGATGAAGTCCCAATAGTTCATTTTTTCCCTTGCTTTCCTAGCCTTTGGCGATGTTTCTAGGAAGAAGTTGCTGTGGCTGAGGTCGAAGAGGTTGCTGCCTGTGTTCTCCTCTAGGATTTTGATGGACTCCTGTCTCACATTTAGGTCTTTCATCCATTTTGAGTCTATTTCTGTGTGTGGTGTAAGGAAATGGTCCAGTTTCATTCTTCTGCATGTGGGTGTCCAGTTTTCCCAACACCATTTGTTGAAGAAAATGTCTTTTTTCCTGCTTTGTCAAAGATTAGTTGACCGTAGAGTTGAGGCTCCATTTCTGGGCTCTCTGTTCTGTTCCATTGATCTATGTGTCTGTTTTTGTGCCAGTACCATACTGTCTTGATGAGTACAGCTTTGTAATAGAGCTGGAAGTCTGGAATTATGATGCCACCAGCTTTGCTTTTCTTTTTCAACCTTCCTCTGGCTATTCAGGGTCTTTTCTGATTCCATACAAATTTTAGGATTATTTGTTCCATTTCTTTGAAAAAAGTGGATGGTATTTTGATAGGGATTGCATTAAATGTGTAGATTGCTCTAGGTAGCATTGACATCTTGACAATATTTGTTCTTCCAATCCATGAGCATGGAATGTTTTTCCATTTCTTTGTGTCTTCCTCAATTTCTTTCATGAGTATTCTATAGTTTTCTGAGTACAGATTCTTTGCCTCTTTGGTTAGATTTATTCCTAGGTATCTTATGGTTTTGGGTGCAATTGTAAATGGGATCAAATCCTTAATTTCTCTTTCTTCTGTCTTGTTGTTTGTGTATATGAATGCCACTGATTCCTGTGCATTGATTTTATATCCTACCACTTTACTGAATTCCTGTATGAGTTCTAGCAGTTTTGGGGTAGAGTTTTTTGGGTTTTCCACATAAAGTATCATATCATCTGCAAAGAGTGAGAGTTTGACTTCTTCTTTACGTGGATTTGGATGCCTTTTATTTCTTTTTGTTGTCTGTCTGTCTGCTGTGGCTAGGACTTCTAATACTATGTTGAATAGCAGTGCTGATAGTGGACGTCCCTGCCATGTTCCTGACCTTAGGGGGAAAGCTCTCAGGTTTTCCCCATTGAGAATGATATTCGCTGTGGGTTTTTCATAGATGGCTTTTATGATATTGAGGTATGTACCCTCTAACCCTATACTCTGAAGAGTTTTGATCAAGAAAGGATGCTGTACTTTGTCAAATGCTTTTTCTGCATCTATTGAGAGGATCATATGTTCTTGTTCTTTTATTAATGTATTGTATCACATTGATTGACTTGTGGATATTGAACCAACCTTGCAGCCCAGGGATAAATCCCACTTGGTCATGGTGAATAATCCTTTTAATGTACTGTTGGATCCTATTGGCTAGTATTTTGGTGAGGATTTTTGCATCCATGTTCATCAGGGGTATTGGTCTGTAATTCTCCTTTTTGATGGAGTCTTTGTCTGGTTTTGGGTTCAAGGTAATGCTGGCCTCATAAAATGAGTTTGGAAGTTTTCCTTCCATTTCTATTTTTTGGAACAGTTTCAGAGGAATGGGTATTAATTCTTCTTTAAATGTTTGGTAGAATTCCCCTGGGAAGCCATCTGGCCCTGGGCTCTGGGTCTGTCTTTGGGTCTAAAATGAGTCTCTTGCAGACAGCATATCGATGGGTCTTGTTTTTTTATCCAATCTGATACCCTGTGTCTTTTGATTGGGGCATTTAGCCATTTACATTCAGGGTAACTATTGAAAGGTATGAATTTAGTGCAATTGTATTGCCTGTAAGGTGACTTTTACTTATATTGTCTGTGTTCCTTTCTGGTCTATGTTACTTTTAGGCTCTGTCTTTGCTTAGAGGACCCCTTTCAATATTTCTTGTAGGGCTGGTTTCATGTTTGCAAATCCTTTTAGTTTTTGTTTGTCCTGGAAGCTTTTTACCTTTCCTTCTATTTTCAATGACATAGTATTCTTGGCTGCATATTTTTCTCATTTAGTGCTCTGAAGATATCATGTCCGTCCTTTCTGGCCTGCCAGGTCTCTGTGGATAGGTCTGCTGCCAGTCTTAAGTGTCTACCATTGTAGGTTACAGACCTCTTGTCCCAAGCTGCTTTCAGGATTTTCTCTTTGTCTCTGAGACTTGTAAGTTTTACTATTAGATGTTGGGGTGTTTACCTATTTTTATTGATTTTGAGGGGGGTTCTCTGTGCCTCCTGGATTTTGATGCCTGTTTATTTCCCCAAATTAGGGAAGTTGTCTGCCATAATTTGCTCCAATATACCTTCTGCCTCTCTCTCTCTTTCTTCTTCTTCTGGGATCCCAATTATTCTAATATTGTTTCATCTTATCGTATCCCTTATCTCTCGAATTCTGCCCTCGTGATCCAGTAGTTGTTTGTCTCTCTTTTTCTCAACTTCTTTATTCTCCATCATTTGGTCTTCTATATCACTAATTCTCTCTTCTGCCTCATTTATCCTAGCAGTTTTTTGATTGCACCTCATTAATAGCCTTTTTGATTTCAGCTTGGTTAAAGTTTAGTTCTTTTATTTCTCCAGAAAGGGTTTCTCTAGTTTCTTCCATGCTTTTTTCAAGCCTAGCTAGTATCTTTATAATCGTCATTCTGAACTCTAGTTCCGATATCTTACTAATGTCCCTATTGATTAGGTCCCTGGCAGTCGGTACTGCCTCTTGTTCTTTTTTCTGAGGTGAATTTTTCCGTCTTGTCATTTTGTCCAGAGGAGAACAGATGAATGAGAGAACAAAATGCTGACAGGGTAACAGTGACCCCAGAAAATATACAGTAAACAAATCAGAAGAGACCTTCCAGAAAGTGGTTGCTTTTCTGTTCAGAGAGTTGCTGCTATTCTTTTCTTCCATCTCCTGTTGAGTTTGTAGGTGTTCAGAATGGTTTGATACCTATCTAGGTGAATTCCTGGAACCAGAAGAAATTTAGGTCTCCTACCCCTCTGCCATCTTGCTCCTCCTCCTGAAATAAATCTTGGTTATGTTATATACCCCTTTTTGTATAATGCTGGATTCTACTTCCAAGAATTTGTTGAGTTTTTTTTTGTTTTTTGTTTTTGTTTTTTTGCATCTATAGTCATGAAAGATACTGATCTGTAGTTTTCTTGTTTATAATTTGGTTAAGGTATGAGCTTTATGCTGACCTCATAAAATGTATTGGGAAGAGTTCCTTCATTTCCAAATGTCTAAAGGAGTTTATGTAGCATTGGTATAGTTTTTTACTTAAGTATTTGATAGAATTCCTCAATGAAGCCATCTGGGTTTGGAATTTTTGTTGTTAAAATTTTAATAATGAATTCAGTTCAGTCAAAGGATATACACAAGGACAAACACAGGAATAATCACACCCAGTCCTTCAGGAAATTCTTTTAGTTCTCCCGTCAAAATAGTCCAATGTGTTGGCACCATTTTCACTACTGCCATACTTGTCACCAAAGGATGCTTGTCACCATTACTTTGTGCCTGGAATATTGTAGCTCCCTACTTGTTTATTTTGTCCTGTCTATTACAACCTGCACACACCCCTCCCCCCAGTTTAATGTTGACATAGTACCTAAAGGAATGATTTCCCATCTCATCCAGAGTGAAAGCCAATTTCCTTAGAATAGTCTGCAAGGCCCTATATGGACTAGCTTCACTTGCTTATTTTTTCCCATCCTGTGACGTATTCCAGATGTAGCAGTGCCTTTGCTGTTTCTCAAACACACCAGGCATGTTTCCACCTCAGGGCCTTAGCATTTCTCTTGTCTTTGGTTTTTGATTTTTTTTTAAGATTTTATTTATGTATTCATGAGAGACAGAGAGAGAGAGAGAGAGGGAGAGAGGGAGAAGCAGGCTTCCCGCAGAGCAGGGAGCCTGATGCGGGGCTTGATCCCAGGACCCTGAGATCATGACCTGAGCCAAAGGCCTAACCGACTGAGCCACCCAGGCACCCTTGGTTTTTTATTTTTTGCATCAACTATTTATGTTGCTTCTCTCACCACCAGCAGCTACCTTCTCTGTGAGGTCTTCTCTGACCAATCTATTTAAAATTACACCCCGTTCCCTCCTCATAATTCTCTTTGTTTTTATTTTATTTTATTTTTCAGTATGATTGGTTATCATACAATATAGTTAAATATGTTATCAGTTTATTTTGTTTATTTTCTTTCTGTCTTACCTAGAATGTAGTTTCTGTCTGTTTTAATCATCAGAATATCTCTGTTGCTTAAATATCATTGAGAACACTGTACAAACTCAAGAGATATTGGTGGAATAAATGAGTATTTGAGGTCAGTTATCTTGGTGACCAGATACTTGTGCCTTCCAGACTCAGTATTTCTTTGCCCTTGACAGTGCTGTACAAAAACTTGGAGGTTCTTGATCTATGACCCCCCACCCCCCCTTCTTTTAGACTTCACACAGACCACCCTGTTGCCACATTCTGTTTTTGCAGGCAGGTTCCATAATAACCCATGACTAGCATAGAGCTTTCTTCTGTATTCAGACATATTTTCCTGGTTTTGCACACCAGTTATTTTGCTTGGACTTAGACGTCCCCAGATAGACTCAGTTGTATATCTTTTACCCTGGGTTGCTTTTACTGAGAACAAATTTTGTTGTTTGTGATTTCTTTCTGAAGGTTTCATTCTCATCTGGCAACATTAATTTAAATTCCAGGGCGACTCATTGTAGTCACGGATAACCTCTTTGAAAGTGTCAAGAATGAGTTCAGTTCAGCTGTGAGCATTTGCATTCACATAATCAGTGTTTATTCCTTGCCACCTCCTTGTAATAAATGTTGGTTAGGTGTACAGGCCAACCCACAAAAGCCTATTTTGTTCACATGAAGCTGAACAGTAATTCTAATAATATCGTTGTACCTACATGATTTACAACCCTTTTTTTTTTTTTTTTTTTAATGAGAAAGTGTATCCAAGTTCAAAGCAGCTGTGAGGCTATCTGTCTGCAAGTTCCAAGTAATTGATTTGCAAACATTTTTGAAAATAGCTTGATGACATGCTGGGGATTATGTTTACTTAGAAACATTTCATTATACTGGATAAAATGTGACAATGTTGAGTTAATGTTATATACAGAAATTAGAAGTTTAAAAGCATTAAGTTACAATGTTTGCGCTTCATTTAATAGTTTTTTCATCCTTTTTTTCTTCCCCCAGCCTGTATACAGCATTCTCTTCTTTTGTGCCTATATCGCCTGGTTAGCAAATCAGATACTAGGGTTGGCCGTTTTAACATTTAAAAGCTTAGCAGTTTTGTTAACAGAAGGACAGAGAATTTATCACAGAATGGCAAAGGGCTATTCTTGTGCCCCTGATTTTGTTTGCCAAGCAACTTCTTAGCAGGGTAAATGAAAGACAGGAGATGCAGTTAAGCTCTGAATTCTGGTCTGGAACATTTACAAAGATAATCTGTGTTCTTATTATCATGATGTTGTAACTGTGGTCCTTTAGAGTCACAGAGTGACTTCTAGGAAAAAGAAACCACTTCATTCTCTAGAAAAGTGAACAAACTTCTGGATCTCATGATGGCCGTGAACAATATGTGATTACACTATGGGATGTCCCTGGGGAGATTCAGCAACTTTAAAAGGGATTTTGTACTTGTCTCTGTCTTTGTTCTCTTTAGCCTCCCTCCCATAATTTAACAATCCACATTCTGGTAGTCCACCATTATCAAGAGAGACAGGAAGAGGGAGGCTTTGCTCCTATTTTAGAGGTATTTGCCTTTGGTACTTTATGAATTCTTAGTTTTCTCTGATGCTGTTTGAATTTTATTATTTACTATACTGCCACATTTTGGCATCCTTGTGTTCTACTTCAGATATTTGTGTATTTCCCTTCTATGTCCAGTGTTTCTCAGACTGGCATCTATAGATACCTAAATCTTTGAGAACTTATTTTTGGCTATCCCTGACTTACAAGGAGAATGTTTAGATGTTCCATTTGATGAGATAAGGTAATTGACATAAAAAGTTCTAGATTACCTGGATGCCCATTTTCATTCTTTCTTAAAAATTTTATTTATTTGAGAGAGAGAAAGGGAGAGAGCGAGCACACACAGGAGCAGGGGGAAGAGCAGAGGGGATGGGAATGGGACAACCAGATGTGGCACTGAGTGCAGAGCCCAGTGCGAGGCTTGATCCCAGGACCCTGAGATCATGACCTGAACCAAGGGTCTGACACTTAACCAACTGAGCCACCCAGGTACCCTGATGCCCATTTCCTGTTGAGTTTACATTTACATTGGAACAAAGTGAGTCATTTGACATCACAATAATTAATGCTAAAGTTTTGCCTTAGTTTGAATTGAGAAAAGAGTTGGGAGGATTTAATCATCAGAGGTTGCTGGTATAGGGATCTCAAATATAAAGAATACGTACCATACTATGTTTATTTTGCATATGAATGTACTGGGTGATTGGGTAGATTCTATCTTTGTACAAATTGCAGTATTTATTTTTTTTGTTTTGCATTTCAGTGAAGTTCATAAGCAATAAGTTCATAAGTTCATAAGCAATATTTTAACAACATTGGTATTGCATTTTAGTGTACTAATATGTTTGTCATATAAAATGACCAATTGGTTGTCAAAGATGAGTTTGCTGTCAAAAAGGGAAAATAATAAAAATTAATCAGTAGTCAAAATATGCTCAAAATAATAATAATCAAACCAGTAGTAACTGACATAAAACATATAAGTACTCTATAGCTTTCCACTAGTTTGCTCAAGTTTTGGAAAAACATTTTATATCACATTAAATTAATGTAGTTAAATTGATTGGTAATTGTTTTGTAATTTTGGTTAGAGGAAATTTCTCCACTCTTCTTATTTCTGTGTAGATAGATACTCATTAGAGAAACACTCCTGACATCTTGTTGCAACCTCAATCTTTGCCATGGAGGAGAAGAATAACCTGGTCAGAGGATGATAACCATTGATCCATTATAGACTGTGGCTGTTCTGTAGAGCTAGACTTTCTATGAATCAGTCGGAAAGGATGGACAAGCGTTGGACCTGATGGGTTAGGGCAGGGAATGCTTATCCTAATACTAAGCCAAGTTCTTTAACAGCTTTAACAGTATGAAAGATGATATTCTGATCTCCATCTTTTCTTTTTTCTTGATTAGTTCCCATCTTTGGAGGGAGAGAAATTAATCATGATTGAGCCTGTCAAACCCCAACGGTTTTTTTCATTCATTTATTTTGTAAATTTGCTTTATTTTTATGGTTATATGGGAGCAATATGTAAAGGATTTCATTCCTTTTTAATGTTATGCAAATATAAGCAAAATTACAATGAAAATAAGTTAAGCCAACATCAAGAATCCCTGAGCATGCTCTTGCTATAATATGCATTCATATATCACGTAATTTACAGAAAATCTGAGATAAGAGAATCATCCTAGCATACTCAAACTCAAAATTAAAAAAAGAACTAACACAATTTTGAAATTTTAACTAAAAACTAAAGTCAATTTGAAGAAGTATTTTTAGAATATGATAGTGATGATAGATAGTTTAAAAATTTTCCTGAATTCACCATAAAAAAAAAAAAGCCACCAGGATTGCAGGCCTCAAACCTATAGACATTATCTGTAACCAAAAAGTAGCTGACAAGGTATGAATCCCAAGTACAGTCAATAGCAGTAAGGCCTGCATCATTACAACCTCTAGAGGTGACTACCTATTTCCTGTCAATACAGCATAGGGACATCTTAAACCCCACTACGGGAATACGATCAGCATATTCTGGGCTGTGGGAAGAAATTCTACTGAAGAAATGATACCTTTAACAAGTAATGGAATCAAAAAGAATAAAGAGACATCAGGGAAATATTAACGAATTAGCTGATTGTGATATATAGATTATATTAGGATCTTCATTCAAACAAACTATAAAAAATAAAAAAATTTACAATATGAACATAACTGGTTATATTGGGAATTATTATTAATTACAAATTTTTAGATGTGATAAGTATATTGTGGCCATTTTAAAAAGAATCCCTAAGTTTTGGAGTTGCATAATGGAATATTTACAGATAAAATAATATGATGTCTGGGGTGAGGAAATAAAATGAGGTATAGATGGAACAAGATTGGTCATGAATTAATTTTTGAAGCTGGATGATTGAGGTGCATTATAATATTCTCTCTATTGTGGAATACTGAAGTTTCCTGTAATAAACATTTTTTAAAAATCCGTTGAGAGAACAAAAAGATGTTTAAATGAGACTATAAGGACCAGAGGATGGGCTGTAAACTCTAGAGAAAGTGAAGAAAGGCCAAAACAGATTTTAAAATCTTAGATATCTGGGGCGCCTGGGTGGCTCAGTTGGTTAAGCGACTGCCTTCGGCTCAGGTCATGATCCTGGAGTCCCGGGATCGAGTCCCACATCGGGCTCCCTGCTCAGCAGGGAGTCTGCTTCTCCCTCTGACCCTCCCCCCTCTCGTATGCGCTCTCTCTCTCTCTCTCTCTCATTCTCGCTCTCTCAAATAAATAAATAAAATCTTTAAAAAAAAATCTTAGCTATCTGGTAAAAATCATTCTAGTTCTGTTCAAATATTATGGCTCCCTAGCAATCTACAATAGCAGGTAATTTCAAAGTCCTTTCTTTTTGACTTTGTAATATATTTGTGTCTTGCACTTAAAAGAGTCTGTCTGACAGATTGGCAACTCTCTTGACATTTTACCAAACCAGAGCTTCCCAGCGTGGGAGATGAGAATGGATTACGGGTTTGCTTTAGCCTTTGGAGTGGCTGGGCCATCTAATCTCCTGGACTAGGACTTTCAGCTTTATTTTTTAATTATTTATTTACTTATTTGACAGGGAGAGCACAGGCAGGCTGAGCAGCAGACAGAGGGAGAGGGAGGCAGGGGGGAAGGGAGGCAGAGGGAGAGGGAGAGGCAGACTCCCCGCGGAGCAGGGAGCCCGAGGCGGGGCTCCATCCCAGGACCCCGGGATCATGACCCGAGCCGAAGGCAGACGCTTAACGACTGAGCCACCCAGGCGCCCCATAGCCCCAAATCTTTCTGCAAAGAAAAGGTTCAGATAGTTTTACTGACATATGATTATATCATTTAAAAAATATTTATTTATTTGAGAGAAAGAGACACGAGAGAGCAGAGGGAGAGGCAGAAGCAGAGGCAGAGAGAGAGAGAGGGAGAGGCAAACTGCCCGCGGAGCAGGGAGCCCGAGGTGGGGCTCGATCCCAGGACCCCGGGATCATGACCTGAGCCAAAGGCAGACGCTCAACCGACTGAGCCACCCAGGCGCCCTTAGGACTTTCAGCTTTTGTTGTAAGCAGCCTCGTCTTTTTGCCTTAATATATTATACAGATCTTATAATTTCTTACATGTGTCACACCCTAAAGATTCTTGGAAAGCACTAAACTAAACTGTAAACTGACTTATTTTTCTCTCTACTTAGGAACTATTCAGAGTGGTCAGTGTTTTTTTTTTTTTTTTTTTCAAACAAGGGTACACACTTCAGGAAGGAGCGGATGCCAGTCTGTCAACCAACACATACTTACTGATTTCCAAGACATGGGGTGTAGGAGAATATGTACTTTGCCTCACCATCTGTTCTTTATAAAAAAAAATCCCTTTATTTCTCCACTGACTCTTATGCTGCAAATTCCACTGACACTGATATTACAGAAGTCACCTGTGAACTCACTCAGTGGTCATTTAATAAACATTTAATGAGTGGCTAACAAATATCCGGCTCAGGGCTGGGTCCTGGAGGTACAGAGGTGAATCCGTGAATCATGGTTCTTACTCCCCTGTTCTTTTCTTAGGACTCAGTCTGTTTGCCTCAGTGCTAAATTTGACATCTATGACCTCTGCTTTATGGAAACTTCATCATTATTGGAGTTCCAGATGGCTCCTTAGACTCCCTCAGGCCCCAGCTTATTCCATCTCTCATATAATTCACCAATTGCTGCTGCCTGTGAGGAAATAGAGGCATTTTTAACGTTATCATCTCCTATTAATTTACCAGTAGTTGACCATCCTACTATGTTCCAGGTTCTGGGAATCTTGCTGTCCAGTGGGAGACTGTTCAATACTGTACAAGTATACACAAGGAACAGAGGGTGTTTTGGACAGCACTGCAAGAGAAGGCTTCACAGAATGTGAAAATTAGGCTGAGTTTTGAAGGATGACATAGAGTTGCGTTAACATTTTCCTTCCACTGACCCTCCCTTCTGTAGGTAGGTGGGGTTAGCAACTGAACCCTCATTTATTTATTCAGTCATTGAGCAAATATTTATTAAGCACATACTGTGTGACAGGGATTTAGCAGGTGAACAGGCACCAGTGCAAGAGAGACAACATGGTGAATACAGATGATCTGGGTCAGGGATGGGGAGTGGAATAGGATCAGACATTCACAGATCAAGTCCAAATGGGTGAATGGGAAGCCTGGTCCGATTCTGGGTTATAATGAGATAACTTTGGAAGTATAGGTAGATAATGCAGTTAAATCACTTTACATTTTAGGTACATTATGCCCCATTTACATGGGTTTGCATCCCCCATGTGTTACTTGTGCAAAGCTTTCCTTTCTGAGCCTTTGTTTTCATATTTGTAAAATGAAGATAAAGGTAGCTACCCTTCAGATTTTGGGGAGTATCAAATAAAATTTATGTAACTCAAGAACTTTTGTCACTGGGAGGTTGCTCAATAAATGTAACTATTTAAAGTTTGGGATTTTGAACTAATGTTAGTTGCGGGATTTCTGAAAGGATGAAACAGCAAGGTGTGTGTGTGCGCACACGCGTGTGCACGCGCATTGTAAGTACAAAGAGTTCAGGAGCTTACGGAATGTCATAGAATTAATTTATGAACCACTGATAGTAACAAATGTTATTATGAAGTATCATTTGTCAGTTTCCAACAGCAGGAAGTACATCCAAGAATGTTGGAACTCCACCCTTTTTTTCTGAGAGGGAGGCTGCATGGTTTCTGCACATTTGTCAGTAGCTGACTGAAATTTACTCCTGATAATTTCTGAGGTGATATTTGTATTAATCTATTTGTTTTAAGTTTTAGTCACTAGAGTGCCCCATCAAATACCTGCCTTTATTACATTTTTAAAAATGTGAATTTCCGAGTCTCTTATTATGAAAGGCAAGAATTCCAGTTTACTTTAAACTTGCTTATAACTAGTGACTTTTTTCATCATCTCAGGGAAATGCTCCCATAAAGGCAAGTAGAGCCTTTAGGCCTTATCTCTATAACTTTGACTGCTTTCATTAGAGATGGTAAAAATGTGAGTATGGTTGTGGGAAGGATTTGAGAACTAAGACAGCTCACATATGTCATAAGATTAATTTTAGACTAGATATTTTTTTCATTCAGTGCTCACTTTCTCCATTTATACAGTATTATGCTAAGATTTAAAATATCCATTAAACTTTTGAACACAGAGATAGAATTATTTCCCAAGAGGATTGATACATTGTGCATTAATATTCTCCCAGCTGAATAAATTTCAGAGGTAGGCCCAGAGATACGGTTTACATACCGTAGCCATCTCTCCAGAACCAAAATATTCACGCTCTTGGATGTTATTTTGTCCTCAGATCATGTCCCGGAATGCCCATAGTAGCATATTCTACTCTTTATTGAGCACACAGTTATTTTATCAAAGGATATAATTTCTTAAAAGTCCTCTGCTAAGCCCTTTACCTCTCTTACTATTAGTCAAAAAAAAAAAAAGGCAAAAAGCTAAAGAATAGAAAGGCGAAAAAATTACTTTCTAGTTAGAACACAGCAAACTTATCCAGAGGATATTTGGACTTAATTTGGAAAAGATCAAAAAATTTCCATCTGGGTGTGTTGATGGTATCCCTCTGAAAACATCTTTGGGACTAAAAAAGGAAATCAGTAAAAAAGTTACAATACACTAATTCATCTGTCAAAGCATGAATAACTAATTTATTGATTAGTCTTTAGTGGGGAGAGGGACTTCATTTTCATTTTTCCCATGTATATCAGACTATTTAAGCAAACTAGCAGCAGTAAGATGTATCTTATTGTCACCTTGCTTAATTTAGAGCCATGAAAGATTATCAGAGAGCATAGTGATAGGTAGCAATATGTTGTGACCTGGGTGGGCCCAGGTGTAGGCAATTTTAATGGTCTAAAAGCCAGGTAGGTAAGAAGGAGAATATGTGGGTCAGGAGATCCCAAATTAGAGGAAGGACCATGCTATGAGCATGATGTGCAAAGGCAGCCTGCAGCCCTGGGATGTGCTCAACATTGAAATCCTGGACAGAATATTTAGACCCAGGAACAGGAGGCAATAGCAGGGAACCTAGCTATCAGAATTGGGGCTCAAGGTCAAGATTTACTGTGAAGGAGAAGATAGAAGCTTGGCAATTAGGGTAGACCTAGAGTCAGTACCTTTCACGTGGCACACTAATTTGATCTCTTTTGAGTATGCTTTCAATCTCCCTATAACTAGGGTCAGACTTGGTTTCAGTCTGGGGGTGGGGGGTGGGGGCTGGACCACAGCCTGCAGGTGAGAGTTAAGATATAAAGCTTTCTCACTGACGATTCATCTCCTGGTGAAACACAGTTCCTCTTCGCTCTCATATGAACTGGTCTGTTCATTTAATTGCTAACTAACGTACAGCGTAGTGGTTAAACATAGCAGTTCTAGTATTAGATCCCTTTACTAGCTTTGGGATCCAGGTCAGGTTATTTAACCTAAACAATGAAAATAAGAAAATTATTTCACAGCCTCATTAGGATTGATGTAAAGTAGTAGGCATAATCCCTGGCACATAGCTCATTAGAATTTGTACTTTATTTTTAATTCTAATTACCAGGTATAAAAAGAGGTCTTTAAGTTTGCCTGAAGGATTGATACTCAGGCACCAGTTGGCAAACAATCTTCTTTCATCTGACCAGACACTCTGTAGGCTACCCTTTGCCTCTTTCATTGTGCCTGTCAGCCTGGCTGAACTGTGTGACAGTTCCGTAAGAGGTATCAATAAAAATCCTGTGATAATGCTTACCAAGAAGTAAGACATCTGAAATCTGATCTCTAGAGATCTGTTTAATATATTAATCAATTTTGCCTAAGCTCTGAATATGACATTCCATTCTTGAATATAATTTAATACGGAGATTGTGTGTGTGTGTATGTGTGTGTGTGTGTGTGTGTGCGCGCGCGCGCGTGCGCGTGCATAATTCTTTTTCTTTTTAGAAAGGGAAAGAGTGTGAGCTCAGCGCAGAGCCAGACCCGAGACTTGATCTCAACCCTGAGATAATGACCTGAGCCGGAATCAAGAATCAGTTGCTTAATGGACTGAGCCACCCAGGCACCCCTGTGGATATGATTCTTTTGTGCAAAACTGAGAATTGTAGTAAGAATAAGATGCAAATATGCTTTTAAAAAAAGAATAGATGAAGTTAAAAATTGTTCTCTTAATAGTTACTGTTTTGGTTTCATGGTTAATTTTATGGGAAAAACCTACATATGTAATTTGTAAGTTTTTATCCAGTTCCTTCCTCATTGCTTATCAAACTTGTTTTTTTTCAAATTTATAAATGCCAAAATTAGCCACATTTCAGAAAATGTAAATTAAAAAATTGCTGACTACACACCAAATTATTTAGGACTTTGTCTGAAATTACTTTCAGAAAAATGGTTATGTTTCTGAGTAATGAAATAATGGTTACATTTATGAGTAATGAAATTGCATGTGCAATTTATTGAATAACTGATAATAATTAATGACAAATAATGAAACACAGTAAAGAGATTCTGACCTCAAATAATGTGCAGTCCTTAAAATGCAGTTGTGAGCAGATACCTCTCCGTAAGTTCGGTGTTTCAGGTGATGCTGGTTTCACTGCAAGAATGGGAAAGAAACAGAGAACAGTGGTGGTTTAACCATACCTTAGTACTTAGATCAAAGAGTTATTAACAATTCCGAACCATAGCAGCTTTGTAATCCTCTGCACTCAGTGAATAGATTGCTGGAGTAAATCTCAGTTCGCTTAGTGTCTGGAGAAGAGAAAAAAACAGCTATTTAGCCATCATAGTTTTCAAAGGAGGACAGAATGGCAGTGTTAATTGATGTGGAATTTTTCTCCACCTTCAATCAATCAGCATGCTTCACTGAATACTTACTGTATGCAAATAACTGTGGGCAAAGTACTCTATATTAAGCATTGTGGAGGGATATAAGAAAATACCATATAAGCATTTTTATCACATTTCAAGCAAAGAAAATCTTTCACATGTAGCATCTCATGTGATCTTGCACCATCCCTGTGAGGAAGGAATACAGATGTTACTATTTTTTCCACTTAAGACATCTTGAGGTTTTTTGAAATTAAATGATTTGCTCAATCATCTGCAGACCTGGCATCTGGATTCGCATCTTCATATACACATATGCATCCATTCAAAAATATTTATTGAGGGCCTACTATGTGCCAAGTACTGGTGCTATGATAAAAAGCCCCTCCTTTCCTGGAGCTCACATTTCAGAAGGGGAGATGGGAAAATAACACTTCCAAGTAGAAAATACTTGGCTCCGGGCACCTGGGTGGCTCAGTTGGTTAAGCGTCTGCCTTTAGCTCAGGTCATAATCCCAGCGTCCTGGGATTGAGCTCCATGAGCCTCATGGCAGGTTCCCTGCTCAGTGGGGAGGCTGCTTCTCCATCTCCATCTGCCATTCCACCCACCCCCCGACCCCGCCTTATGCTCTCTGGCTCTCTATATCTCTCTGTCAAATAAATAAATAAAATCTTTGAAAAAAAAAGAAAAAGAAAAGAAAATACTGGGCTCTGGATAGATGGTGCAGATGCAAGTGAAAATGCACTGAAAATTCAGAGAGGGAAGTCCTCTTCACACTGGCAGGGAAGACAGGGTGTTTCTGCTGGGTTCTGAAGTTGTGGAGGGGGGCAAGGGGGTGCAGGGTACTCCCCTTCAAAGGGAGGGGAGATGGCAGGGGCATCAAGATAGAGCCCAGGACTATAGGATAGGCAGATCAGCTGGCTAGAGGCAGCAAAGATGCTTAGAGAGAAAAATTGGGAATTACGTCCCAGAAAGCCAGGCACAAAGTTTGAGCTTTATGAGGTAAGGGATCACTGAGGGTTTTTAAGCATTAGGGTGATCTCAAAAAAAAAAAAAAAGCAGATTAATATGGTAGAGTGTGATGTGTGTAATGTAAGGTGTGAGATGAGAGATGAGAAACCGGTTTCTTAAATGATCAGTGTAAAACATTTCTCTTCTAAAATTAACTATGTTATATGAAACCATTAGTAGAAATTAGTAGAAGGGTGATCACAAAACTTTCCTAAATCGTTCTTTGGGAAAATATAAAAGACATTAAAAATATTTTGGGAATTAATTAGGAATAATATAAAAGAACTCTTTTAACTGAATATGTGAAAATAAGTAATTCTCTTTTTTTTTTTAACATTCTTAGTTTATTGATCCTCTCATGAAAAATCTGCACAACCACCACAGATAAAGCCACTGCAGCATCTTTACTCCTTCTGTTGTCCAATCTCCAGCTCACTTTTTGCCAGCACCAACGTTGGCTTTTGCAGTCCCCCTGACTTTCTTCATTCTGTTCTTATGTTCCTTTCGCTGTTTTCTTGATGTTTTTTTCTTCTCATACAGGCCATGTCTTGCAAGTCTGTGTTTGGGTTCATTTTTCTTTGCATAATCCAAAGAATCATAAATCATGCCAAAGCCGGTTGTCTTGCCACCACCAAAATGGGTTCTGAATCCAAACACAAATATGACATCTGGTGTGGTCTTGTACATTTTGGCTAGTTTTTCCCGAATTTCTGTCTTAGGTACTGTTCCCTTTCCAGAGTAAAGAACATCAATGACCATCTGTTTCCGCTGAAGTAGTCAGTTAGTCATGAACTTCCTGGTCCGGATAGTTACTGTGTCGTTCATGATGGCGGCAGTAATTCTCTTTTGTTATCAGGATTTTTTCTCAGATTAATGTTCAAGACCTGTATTTTATAAAAGTATTGTGTTCTATAAATATGTGCTGGGGCTTGACATGATACTTCATAAATAGAGCTAGAGATTTTGTCAAATTCTGATTATTTTCTCCTCCATATTTTAGTCAAGGATATTCTATGTAAATTGATTTTTATTTATATTATATTTTTGATCTTCATCCTGTTGCAGTGGATTTATTTTCATATATAGTCAAAGTAGTCCAAAAATTGATATCAAGTGGATTGGCAGGATGAATGTCTTAGAATTTAAAGAACAACATAGATGAAAAATTTTGTTATATATCCTAAACCTTCACCTTTAACTTAAATCACTTAATAATTACTTCATTATTGTTTTTTTCTAGATTTCCCCACCATTAACCAGTATATACACAGTACAAGTTTTTTTTTAACCATAAACATTTCTTTATAGAATTAATGCCATCAACCCTTACAAAAACATAGTTAACTAAAATATAGTCTCTAAGAAGTTGTTAGTATCTGTTGCTTAGGATTATAAAGTTTCTTAGGAATATCACAGCACACAATAGAAAAATACTTAGTATTTTGTCAAATGATTGAAACAAATATTAATGGTTACATATATATTACATATACACACACACATATATATATACACAAAACTTTATTGTTAGGTTGAAAAATAAAATCAATATTTTATTTAAATCTTTTTATATTAGTGTCAGTGCATAGGCCAAATTCTTCAGGGTTCTTTTCAGTAAATTATTTCAATTATTGGTGACCAGAATTCCCAAAATATATGATCTTAAAGCTGTTCATTAATAAATTTTTATAACACAGTTTATATATACAGTTATTAATCACTGTTATCTGTATTCGTACAATTTGCTATGTTTTCATGGTTGGAAATGATAGTCTGTAAGTATATTTCTGTGTGACATTTTCAAATTAATGCAAGCGGAGTTTTAAAAAATTATAGTCAATATGAAAAAATTTAGAAAATACTTAAATAACGAGAATAACTAATTAATGAGGAGTTATAATGTGCCAGGTATTATCTGAACTCTTCATACACTTATCTTCATGTATACTCTGTAAGATAAGTATTATAATTGTCATTTTAGAAATGAAGAAACTGAGACTCACAAAAGGGATACTATGATTTCCTCCTTCCCCTTGCCCACCAGTCTCCCACCAGTGTTTCCATCAGCTGACCCAAACCAGAAGTTATTGGTCAGAAGTTCCCCAGAAATGCAGTATTCAAAGTTCAATACCTTTGAAACAAGACCAAACCAGGAGAAGGGAAAGGAGTAGATCCCAGGACAAACAGGCCCAGAACTAACATGTGCCTACTGTGTAACAGGCTCAGTTGTATGCTGCTTTTCCCCCTCCTGCTAGTTCCAAAGTATCATATGAAATTTACTTGATCATTCATTTGTTTAACAAATCTTAAGTACTTGCTAGATGAATGCGATTCAAAGATACATAAAATCAACAGCTTAGTAGAGGAAGAGACAAATTCATAAATAAATAACATATGCAAAACATAAATAATATAAAGTAAGTATGTATAAAGATTGTTACAGAAGAACAGATGAGAAAAGATTTAATTGGGACCAGAGGAAGCAGAAGTGTGAAAAGCTATAAAGAATGTGATTTGAGCTGGGTTTCAAAAGAAGGAGATTGTCTGGAATCCAGTTAGTTAGGCATTCAGGCACAGGGAAAGCATGAATACAGTGAAAGATTTAAAGGGAGTTGTTTATCAGGTACAGTGACTTGGCCCTTACAGCTGGTGTACAAGGGATATGAAAGAAAATGCAAAGAGAATGGTCACTTGTCCTTTAGCCCAAGGTCACTTATGTATTTGAAGAGTATCGATTCCTAACCAGAATTAAGGACCGTTTACTCCCTGGGTTATTGAAGATGAGTTGTATCCATCTTCTTTCCGTTCTCATTGCTTGCACACACCAGCACACCTTCCTCCCAGACCATAGTTTTGGCAGAGGTTGTGTTCCTTTGATTCAATCTTACCTCCAGCTCTTTTCAGGTTCCAGTAGCACTGTACCCCTCCCATGCCTCACTGGTCCTAGAGGTATAACAATGGCCACTGTTGCTAGTCCTTTGGTGCTTCACCATTCCTTACCAGTTTTCTTAACCCTGCCTGTAGCTCTGTAAAATGCGTCCCTTCATTAAATGCTCTTAAATTAAACCTTGTGAGTGTGTTCTCCATCTGTGTTTTGGATACTGGGCTAGGCGCTGCAGTCCCTCCTTTAGGACTGATGAATGGCTTTCTGCTTTCTTAGGAATTACCCTTAGTCAGCGGCCCTCACGAAGGTCCTGTCTCTTTCCTGGAGCAGCCTGACTGATTGATGTGTGGGAAATGAAGGGTTTGGTCCTTTGGACCCAGCAGCGGACAGTCATAGGATTGTTTGAGACCTCTTTTGGGACTGCACTGAGCTCATCTTCTCCCCCTGCCAGACCTGTTTCTTTGTCCACACTTGCACAAATATGGATGCTAAGAGTGCTCCCTGATAATTACCTGGAGTGCTGATCTCAGCCTCAGCATCCACTCCACAGAGAGCCCAGTTTACAACACTCATTCTTAAAAAGCATGTGTGCTGCCAATTCTTGTTAAAGATTAATTGACTTCTCTTGCCTGTAGTTACCAACAAGACCCACAATGGACATAGCTTTGTTTTTGTACCTTCCCAGTTCATTTTCTTGGGGTCCCTTATGGTCTTCTCATACTTTTAGGTCCATGTGCACTCTTGAAGAAAAATGAGCTAAAAATACTAATTAAAGGTACCCAGACTGCCAATTTATGCCTACCTAAGTCAAGTCAGCAAACATTTAAAAATATATCATCTAGCATTGTTGAAGTTGTCGTGGCACAGATATATTTATACTCTGCTGACGGCATTGTTAATAAAAATAACTCTTGAGAAAAATAGCATATTATACAGCATTATGCTACTTGGCCTAACAATCATTTTCCTGAGAATGTATTCTTACACAATTAAAAGGAAGAACAAAGCTATATGCACAAATTATCATCTTTGTTGACAGAAGAGGCTATCGCTCAATATCTGAATCAAAATATTGAATTTCTTACTTTTTTAAGGAAGGGAGAGTCTTGCTTTTTAGGCACAGGCCTTTCTGAGTGAAGCATGAATCTGATTTTGTAAGATTTGGGGAAGCATGAAGTTTAAGTATTTGGGTGCCTAAAACAACATGGAACTGTTTAATGATTGGTTGACCCGTGGTTGTAGAAGCATGGTTACCAGTCAGTCAGCTGATGGGCTGACTTTCAAAAGTGGGATCACTGAAGCGAAGCTGCTTTTATTTGGCTGACTTTCAGAATCCTGAGGTGTCTTTAATTGGCTGACTTTCAGAAACTTGGTTATTGAGGTGAATTGTCATTGACCAGTTAAATTAAGTATAAACTTGGCTGGGTTACTGCTTATTACCATGGCTACTGAATAATCAGTCTTTCCCTAGAAATGTAGGAATTTTTTATTCTCAGTAGCATAGTGTGTAACAGAAATCTGGATATAATCTCAGTGTCTAATAATGAAGATATAATGAAATGTTATGCTGTCAGTAACTGCTATTAATATTGAAAAGCCACATAGTGAAGTGTTTACAACATAAGGGTAGGTTAAACAAGGGATTTTAAATTGTATTTTCTTGTTGACTGGTAACTACTTTGAAAAAAAATGATGTATATGTGAAAAGATCAGCCCATGGGTGAAGAATGACATTTTTGTTTATGTAGGTTTGTATGGTATATACACACATGCATGCAATATTTTTCAAAAAGGCTGTGCAAGAAAAGTAATCTAATAATGCAACAGATTATAGGAGTGTTTGAATTTTAAAAGAGAACATTGAAGATCAAAATGCCTCTAAGATGCAAATGAACCAATTTAGACCATAAGAATGGAAAGAACATTGAACTTGGAATTAAGGTCCTAATTGGAGTCCTTAATTTGTATTACATTGTTAGTTTTCTGACCTTGGACAAACCGTTTGCCCTTTCTGAGCCTCATTTGCTCATCTGTAAAGTGGGACTAGAAATTATCTACTTTATGGAGTTAAGAGAATTAGCTGAGACTCCTTTGTAAAAATGCTTTGTAAACTGTAAAATGTTATGCAAACTCTATTATTAACTCCCTTCTTTTCACACTTAAGTATCTACACCATGGATAACTCAAAGCCAAGTGCTAAAAATATGAAGTACAATAAAATCATAAATTTTTTTGAAAAATAAATGTTCTATGATATCAAGTATGTTTAGAATTGAAGCCAAGGAAGGCACATGCTGCTGCTGGAAAATATTTGTCCTTTTAATGATGTGCCAGATAACTCAGCATCTGACTGAGAATTGGCTGGGGGAGAGACAGGGACAGTCTTCCTAGAACATTCCGGCAGCCTCCTATTGGGTGGCTGCTGATATGGTGGGGATATTTGAGAACAGACACATTGCATTAGCATATGGGCTACAATGTGCCTTTACTCAGAAGTTCCATTTCATTTGGAGTCATTGTGTTTAGTGGACATCTTCATGAAAAAGTTACAATTCTGTGCTACAGAGTACATAACTATTGCTATGAACCACAAAAGTAGTACATATTCTTTCCTATTGCAGAACCTCCACTGGATTTATAATCCTACAAAAATTCAAACTTATCCCCAAACTGAATCATGCCAAAGTTGAATAGTTATTAATTTGGCAAACTCAAGAGTTTTAAAGTTCAGCATTCTCCAACTCTAACAGCTAATCCATAAATTTAGAAAAAATCCTATTTGTACCATGAAGAATATGAGGAGTTTAGAATTGCTGGAACTGTAAATCTTATAATGACTTGGGGAAATTCTGTAATTTAAATCTTCATGAATTTGTTTTTCTCCTGACTGGGCAAAATCCAAAATCACTTTTGCTTATTTTTCAAATTTAGGTTCAATTTCCCTACTTAAACTAAAAACTTTAAAGATAATTCATTTGCCTTATGTTGCTTTGCATATGCTTGGAAACACCATTTCTATGTCTGCTCGTATATGATTGTATGTGTGAATAAATGTGTTTGAGTACATGAAATTGTATTTTTATTTTAATACAGTTAAGACCTAAACTTTTCTTACCCTGGAAACTTGAGAATTCTGAAATTAAATCAGTTGGTAAATTAGACACTATAGCAGATGCAAATATACTTAGTCTCAGTATTGCTTTTCTTCCTGTGGTCACTTGAGCATCCAAGCCGACTTAATCAGTTAACAACCTAGACACTGTGACACGTTGAAATAAAATATTTTCAGTCTCGGTGTACTTTTGTGGAGACAAAAGTAATATTGACCAATTAAGGGATAATTGAAATCTGCTATAATCAGAGTTGAGAGAGGCATAGAGTCCCATGAGAGAGATACAGTTTAAGCTGATTTTAAAGAATTTGGATATATGGAGGAGAATGGACAAGCAAAAGAAAACTGTATGCAAACATCTTGAGGGGATATAGCATGGAATATTTGCATCTGTTTTGCAAGTAAATTGAAGGAGGTCAAGTACTTAGAATAGAATCTAGCATGTAATAAGACTTCAGTAAATGCTCTTTGTGGAAGATGTTCATAAGTTTTTTACTTTTGTTGTATTGCTAAAGGTTCCCTGAGACCAGAACCTACCTACCTACCTACCTTTCTTTCTTTCTTTCTTTCTTTCTTTCTTTCTTTCTTTCTTTCTTTCTTTCTTTCTTTCTTTCTTCCTTCCTTCCTTCCTTCCTTCCTTCCTTCCTTCCTTCCTTCCTTCCTTCCTTCCTTCCTCTTTCTTTCTTTCTTTCTTTCTTTCTTTCTTTCTTTCTTTCTTTCT